>NW_017307149.1:186118-217614 GCF_000935625.1 Nanorana parkeri
GGATCGGAGCGGGGAGGGGGGAATCCAGCCCCTCCCCTGTCACGGCAGAGAGCCGTGACATTATCGAGAGGTGAGCGAACGCCGGTATGTGTTCGCTCACCTCCCGATCTACTGAGCCGACCTGTGACAGTCTCATTGTCACAGGTCGGCTAGAACTATGAGGTGAGTGAAAAGCACTCGCCTCATAGTTCCCCTTTAATATAATGAACACATGTATCTTTGTATGTATTCATTATATTAATAAAAAGTTGCTTTCATTTCTGAAGATCCCTGGAAGTGCGGCTTGTATGTATGGAGAGTTCTTTGGTGTATTTAAGACCTCTGTGTTGATATAAGACCTCTGTGTTATGATATATTATTAACTGTGACGTTTTTATCTTTTGTACTGAATAATAAATAATTTATTTTTACTAAAAAAAAATTGTAGTTCATTGGACTTGTCACTTGGTGCCTAAAAACCCCCACTTTTTTTCTCTTTTGCCTTGTTACCTAATAGGGGTGTGGCACCTAACTACTCAGGATCTGTTCACCACAACAAACTTGTCCTTGTTTGTAAGGAGAATTCATACGTTGGAGGTGGAGGCGTGCCTGTTTTGCCTGTACCCGTGGTATGATTATTGCTTATTGTGGCCTGGGAATTGGAGCGGTGGACTGTTTGCACTGCTGGACACCAAAGAACTGTTGCATAGACTTTGCTTAGTTAGGTAGCCTGATTTGCATCTACTAGTGTCACTAATTTTCTTGATAAATGTCCCCTTATGTTTCTAATGCAATAAATTATTTTTACCTGCCTGCAAACAATCTTCTTTAAATTGTGCACATTAGTCTCTATTTTTTTAGAAAAACTCTCACATGACACAAAAAAAAAAGGTATCTGTAATTCGTATCAGTGGGTACTTGAGGAAAAGTGCCGGTACTCGTACTCTGTCTTGGAAAAATGGTATCTGTGCATCCCTAAAATCCAGCTAATGAAGATGGCCAAAGGTCCTGGATGAAAACTGGGCAAGGATAGGGGCAGCAGTGGGGTATCGTGCATCACTTTAGTTCCACTTTTAGGCAATGCATTGCAGTATGGGCTGCCACAACGCAATGTAAGAAACAATGACCATTCACGTTTGTACCCAATTTTGGCACATTGTGTGTTGTGGTGCACTGCAGCACAGGTATGATGTTTTAGTCCATTAGAGTTCCATTCAAAATAGTTCCGCGATGTGTGGTATTTTGGCAAAACAAAGATCTAACTGGGCTCTAAAAGCTTTCTGGCCTTGATCTGTTCTAGCTGCCTAGCTCAAAGGTAATGGGGTTTACTCTGCCTCCCTCTGTGTATCTCAGAACACTTGGCTTTCTTTAAAAGCAGGTGGGCATGCTGCTGCGTAAATGGATGTGGCTCCTCCCAATCTGGCACTTATCTGCCCTTTTGTATTGTCTCTTCCCCACTGTTTACAGTCCTCGCCACTTGTAGAAGGCAGAGGAAAAGAAAGGTTGTAGACAACAGTGTAAGAACACAGCAATAAGGTTATAGTGCCTTCTTTTTAGTAAGCTTTAACAGAAAGCTAAAAAAATATTGATTAGTGGGCCAAAAAATTACATTTAACAGCTCATGCACATGGGTGCCTGGGGCTGTACAATGTTAAATTCAGGCACCCAGGAGCCACAGATGCTGTGTACAGCTGCCCATTGAAATCAATGGCTTTATGGGACTGTACGCTGTTTGTATAAACAAGTCCACCTGTACAGACATATTGCCTCTAACGTAGATTGGCTCCGGGGGTTGAATGTCTGTGTTTAGGCAATTAGCATTTACCCGCATACAGACACATGCAGTCAATAATTTCTATGGGAGGTTGTATAGTTCACCTGTGGATCCTGGTATATGCACACACATTTTAATGTTGTATGGCCCCCTAGGTGCCTGTGTGCATAAGCTCTAAAGTTTTTCAGTCCTTTTATTGCATTCTAGAGCTGGCCAATATTCAAAGGAATAGGAACAGCAAGAAAGGACTGGTCTGTGTGAAAGCAGCACCCTTTATACAGCAGTCCAACCCATTCCCCCTTGTTTTAGCACAAGAGTTGTGCAGTCAGCAATGCTTGCTAAAAGTCAATTTGTCTTTAGTGGGATGCAGCAAAGCACAGCATTGTGCAGTACTACTAACCAGGAACCAGAGTCTTCATATTTACATAGTTAGCAAATATGACTACTAGAAATGTGCGATTCGTACGAACGAAATTCGGATGAAATTTCGGACATTCGCATGTATCCGAATTACAGCTATAACGAATGCAAATTAATCCGAATTTACGTTTCCGAAATTTGTTAGCGGTAGTCTGGACGAAATGTAATTTGTTGAGCGAAATTGCGTTGCAGCAAAATGACATTTGAGGAAAAAAGTATGTTTTTTTCCATCGAATGTCACTTTGCTGCAACGAACGACCGAACTAACGAAACGAACGTTCGTACAGACAACCGCTAACTAATTTAATCCGAATTCCGAAACAAATTGATTTTCGGACCCGAAAAACGAAATAACGCAAAAATCCGAATCAGAACGAAACTAAACAATTTTTTTGCTGGTGCACAAGTCTAATGACAACTCCCCTCTATGTGTGTAAAACCTACAGACTCGGTTTATGGATTATTGCACTGATTATATGTATATTTAAAAAAGGATTTAAAAAAGACTGTTTTCTTTTTAAATAGGAATCGTGCCTTTGCACGTTGAGGCCTTTTTCACACCAAATGCAGAGCAGATCTGCATGAGTTTCTGCAAACGCAGTGCAGTGGGTTGTGCCGCACTTTTGCCGCGTTTGCGATGCGTTCCTGGGCGTTTTTGATTAAAAAAAACAAAAAACTTTTTTTTGGTTTAAAATGTTCTTTCAGTGCGTTCCAGGGCGTTTGCATGCGTTCCAGAGCAGGTAAAATAGGGCCTGCTGCAGTTTTTTTTACCTGCTCTGGAACGGAACGCTACGATGTGAACTGGAGCTAAAAAATACCATTGGAATACATTGGATGCAGTTTTGCTCCGGTCTGTAACTGCTCTGCTCTGCTCCTGGAACGCGCTTAGTGTGAACAAGGCCTGAGGGGACTAATGCATATAGCTCCCTTTAGCACCAGCTGTTCTAGTTTTAGGCATAGTAGCCACTTCAGATCTGACTGGTGCCATTTTTATTTTGAATGCTTAAAATATTGATTGATTTTAGGAACTGTTTGATCATGCTACTTTATTCTAGGGATTAATATCCTGAATACTGGGGTACAAAGATATGGGGTTTTTTTTGGCTTTTAATTCATTTGAAGTATTGCGCAGGGGAAAACAAAAAGCAATGAAATCCTTGTTTCATGGTGGCTCCTTCTGACACGATCCAATGACTTATTGTTACCTACAATAACAAAGATGCTGTTGAAAATCAAGGGTAATCTGCCACATTACTGCTACTTATAGTGGTCAGAATTATTGCTGTAAATTGGTGTAGGGCTGCTTGCCTGCATTTATAGGCCATCCTGCAGTATGATTTTGTGCCCATTTAGTCCGTCTTAAAAGCAGCCCGGCTTTCCACATGTATACTTATAATTCAGCTGCTGACCTTATATTAGTGTGATTGTTTTTCACTCCTGTGAAATGATGTACAAGATAACCCTGAGTTCTACTATATATCGAATCCCATAATACTTTTCCTAATGCCAGTCAGATCCCAATTTTAGACCCCTTAAGATAGATATGGATTTATATGTAATAACATGGCAGGCAAGAATTTAAGTGGTAAAAACGCAGACGTAAAAGGGAGACCTTGCCTTCACTTAATGGATCTCAAAAAGGAAAAGTATGTTTATTGAAGAGTTCCAAATGCTCCCCATGATTAGTAGCAATGGGCAGTAAGGTCCTGCACTGGTGGTTAAAGTGTATGTCCTGGGGGAAAAAAAGAATAAACATTCAGTAAATCTCTAACATGCACAGTTCCCCGTGTTTTATACAGTTAAAAATGCAGCAAGTACTGCTACAAACTGTTAATCTGCCAGAAATAGTGTTCTTCCAATTTTTCATCTGAGCTGGCAACATAAGGCCTCTGCTGCACTGAAATCCCAAGCAGTATTGTCAGCCTTGACCAGTTCTCTTATGCAGGACTACAAAATATCTACCCCTCATGTTATGGCAAGGGGAAGGTGTTCTGCAATCCAGCAGGGGAGAACCCCAGAAGGTGCTGACAACGCTACTTTGGATTTTAGTGCAGCTGAAGCAGTGTTAAAGTGACATTAAACCCTCAGATTTTTTAACATAAAACAATAGTGTAATGTGTGCCTTACTGTAATCCATGGTTGTTTCTCTTCTCTTTGCTGCTCTTCCTTTTAAATCCGTATCTCTTCTCATGCTGGGCAGAACTTCTGTTTTGCAGCAGACTGCCTTGTCTCTGGAATGGATACATGGTGTCTGTGTGTAAGTTTGCAACCTGAGCCAGCACTACAGGAAGAGGCACTCCGCTGCAAAGGGAAGTTCTCCCCCAGCATGAGAAGAGATACAGATTTAAAAGGAAGAGCAGCAAAGAGAAGGGAAACTACCATGGATTACAGTAAGGCACACATTACAGTATTGGTTTATCTTAAAAAATCCGGGGGTTTAATGTCACTTTAAGTTCAAACAGGAAGTTAGGAGCTCACATGACTGCAGCCTTGGGGTAAACTGAATACCAAGTAAGGCCTTATTCACAAGGCTGATGATAAATTTTGCTTATTGCCCATTGCTTTCAAGTAGGCCAATGTCTAACACCTTTTTTTTTTGCCTTTGTGATGAAGGAGGCTGTCATTGGCATACGGCTTAGCAATGCAGTGGACTTTCACGGGTGTAAGGTCAAAAGTTTCATGTCAATTTTATTGCCCACATCTGCTGCAGCACTTTTCTGAAAGTGAATGACATCTCTGTACATTGTTGAACAATGAAGGTTGTGACGTATGTGCCAATCAATGAGCAGGACCTGATGAACCTGGATTCTTTTCTGTGCAATTTAGCAGTTCACCCTTTGATTCCTACTTTAGGTGTAAAGTTTTCCAAGAGGAGGAGCCTTCCTTACGAGATCTCCAACTAAGCAGAATGGTCCAGTTTCCATTTTGTTTTGAGCCTGTCACAGAAGGGCAAGTTTGTTAATACTATTAACCAGTATCTAATCTTATTAGTTTTTAAAATATTTTTTTTTAAAGAAATGGCTGGAAAATAGACAGATGGCTGTTGAATGTTATTTTTATTCATTATTTTCATGTTAATTCCATTGGAAATTATCTTTGCCATTCTTTTAACTTCAGTCAAATACTTTAAATATACATATGTGTGAGCAGTTTTATCTGACAACATATGTGATTTTATTGAGCTGCTCCTAAAATTCACACCCTAGCCACAATACATAGCCAGAAGGTAATATGCTGTTTTTGTCTGCATAGTTAATTTACAGCTTTCATTTAAATACAAACTATGATGGTCCTTGTTCAGGCACTTCTTGTTATGAGGTGACAACACTCTGCTTTGCCAACCGCCCACCTGCACTGTTACCTTGTCACTTTTGCTTCCAGTGGCCATTGCTCAGTCATGCCTCATGTTGTTAAACAACAGAATTGGATGTAGAAGCTGGCAGAGCGCAGCAAATGGGGCATGAAAGTAAGTAATTTCAATAGCTCTACCCAAGTGTCTACAGAAGAGCAGCAAATAAACGTTTATTATAAAGTTTCCTAAAATTCATAAAAGTTGACCTGGCAGTGACTTTTATTTTATTTCTGTTCATAAAGTGAAACAGGTTTGTTATACTGAGACAATTGGGTTACACTGATGTCTACAGGGCAGTTTAGACACTTGCAAACCAAAATTAACATTGGCCAGCCACTCCCAGCATGCTTCAGTTTTTTAGTGTCCTAGTGGGGTGGGCATCTTTTCTCTACTGAGAAAAATGGATTCCTGTATCTTTTGTTAAACCACCTTTCTGATTTATAAGATTATTGCAGCTATCCTATTTAGCGTATCCTCAGCAATAGTTCTGAAAGCAGTACCAAGCCTGCTGGAAATTTGACCTTTGGGCACTGGACTCTGCTTTGGTGCTTTTTCAGACCTTTGTGTATTGTTAGCGCTTTCCACTTGTTTTGTGTGACTTTTGCTGGTGAATGTTCCTTTGGTGCTTCGAAAGCCCAGGCCACAAACTGGTAAGACTTTTCCTCCCTCTGAGGTAAAGAAAAGTTTTTTTGTTACTCTCAGGCTTTAATCTCAAAAGTCAAGAACCAAGCCAGGGACCAGTTCAATCGCAAACCTTTGACCTTTAAATCGCCCAAAACTTTAGACAAGTCACCTTCAGCATAAGGGGACACCCCCACTTTCCAAAGTAGGGAGGGCTCTGCTGGCCTTTGTGTACACTTGGTCAACAAGCATACCTGGATAGAAAATAGTGTGTCTGAGTTGGTGACTGTGACAAAATCTGCATGGTTTGTGACAAGTTGAAGATTAGCCTGAAGCTTTGTAGAAGTTTCTAGATTTCCAAGTCCTGGCTGCAACTCCCTTTCCATGTTGAGCTAGTTCCTTTTTTAACTTTCTGGAACATTGTGCAGTGTTCCTACTATGAACCGAAGGTGGGCAGGCAGACTTTGTTCACTCCCGACGAACCTTTGGATGTTGTTAATCCCTTGGATATGGAACTGTAACACCCTGTTTGTAATGCATTGAGTACCTGCCTGACATTAGCTGCCCCAGTCATACCCTAACTGGTTGTTCTGGGTCCTGAACTGTTTTCCCCTGTACTGCAGCCTTGGTACTGCATGACCTTGTTCAATTATCTTTTATTTTGGGACTTTATTATGAGGATCCGGAGCTAATTTCATAATCAAGACTTAATAAAGAGTATTCTCCTGCTATCACACCATGTCTGCTTGGTGCTGTCCTGAGCGTCACTGGGCTACTGTGACAGCTACCTTGTACTGAAAAGAACCCCTTCTGGCCCTATAAAGGAATGAGGTAATGTTGAGGCCTATAGCCTCCTTCCTTCCTGTTTTCAGCCTTGCACTTTAACCTGGACACAGTTTTTCCATCCCTCTGTCCAGCTCCAGGACACTAGAAGAAAATTGTCTAAATGTAGTTTGTGCAGTGTGGGTTTAACCATCAGCCACTGCTTCCATTTTAACCTCTTGCCGTCCGCCCGTAGTAAAAAAACGGACGGACGGCACATCTCTTTTTTTACCTTTCCTGATGGTCCCCATAAAGGAGAACAAGCCTCTCACACCACTGTTTCTCGGTGGCTCAGACAGATCATCATAAAAGCTTATGGCCTTAAGGGCAATGTTCCACATTTTCCTGCCAAAGTGCACTCTTACTAGGTCTGTGAGTGATTCTTGGGCTTTTCAGCATCAGGAAAACTTTTTCTTCTGTTCACATTTTCAAAGTATTATCAGGTGGATGTTCAGGTCTCATCTGATGCCAGCTTCAGTTGGTAGGTCCTTCAGGCAGCTCTAATTTCAGACAATGCAGCAATCTGCCTAAATTCAAGCTGTGTGTGGCCAACTTTAGGCACACGGCCTACTTACACAGATATTCTGCTTTTTCATCCTGAAAATCCTGCTGTGCACCATGCCACTACCAATATCACTTTGCTTCCAGTATCATTAAATATTACCTTGCCCAAAATGGAAATGTGTAGCAGATTTTTGCAGCACCTAGGGTTAGGGGATAGGTTGCCTCTTTGGCCCCCTGCCCTTTCCTTCTATCCCCTGTTTACCCCTTGCACTGGTCCCCTTACAACAGATTGGTCCCCTTACAACCCCAAATGTTGCTCTTGGCCCGATCATGTTTTCTCGGCTCCCATGTGGTCTTTCCAGCCTATTTTTCAACCCCATTAGGGGGGTTAAGGCAAATCTCCTGTCCTGAACTGACTATGTGCCACACTCCCCTCAAAGGCAGTCTCTGCAGCAGAGTAGTAGAACATTTTTTTTTTTCATTGTGATGTACTAAAAAGATGAGGCATCTAGACTTTAAGATAGAAGCAATAGTTCCTGGAAACATAACTGAAGTTAAAGTAAATGTAAACCCAATCAATAAAATCTATAAAAAAATGTAATATGTTAATTATGTTAATGTAATTTCAAAAGCCACTTTCAATATTTTTTGTAATCTGCAGCTTTGATTAAAATACCTTGTGATTCAGTTATAGGGTTTCAAAGGATGATAAATGGCTATTTCAACTCACATTACATCCACTGTTATCACCATCAGCAAACTCAGCCTACGAAATGCCATGCAGCCATCAGTAGAGTGCATGTAGGCAGGAAGTAGTTGCAGTAGATCAGCAGCGTTGAGATGCAACAAAGGCTGAAAAAAGGTTAAAAAGAAAAGTATTTTTAAACATAAATGACAATTGTTTGATACATAATGCTTAACGTGTATTTCCACTTTTGCAGCCAAATCTGGATAACGCCTATTTTATATTTGCTACATGTTCTCATTCACATCACATAAGCGATAAAAATTATTTCAAAAATGCTTCTTGCAGTTTAAATTACTTTAACTTGGGTTAAGGTTTCTTGGCTTCTTAAGGGTTACATTTGTACTTCTTCTGTAATGTTAGGAGGGGTTTGTTCATTAGAATTGATAAAGCAGATTTGAACACTGCCTGTTCTAACAAAGGGTTCAAGGATTACAACACTGGCTTGTGCATTGTATGTTAAAGTGACATTAAAATAAATTTTGTTTCCCCCCTTCCCAATCCTGCAGTAAGGACTTACCTTAAAGGGGTTCTAAACCCTCCCTCTTTTTGCCTATATCTACTGCTATCAAGCAGTAGATATAGGCAAACAGTTTTTAAAAAAACAAAAACGCTTTAACAGCGGTTTAAATCTTATTTTCGCTGCGTGCTCCCGCCCGGGAAAACTAAACTGTTCGGGCAGCCGCATGCGCAGTTCGGATTCTCGGCCGAGAGACGAGCAGAGACGCAAGGTAAGTCTATGGACGCGTGCACCCGCATGCAGACACCGCTGGATCAGAAGTGCCAGCAAGCAGAGAGGAGTCAGCGCTGGATCAGAGAGCCGCCGCACCGCTGGAGGGACAGATGAAAACATCAGGAAAGAAGAAGATCGGATTAAGAGACATCATTTAAGATAAGTGCTGACATTAACATTGGGGGAGGGGAAAAAATTATCCTTTAATGTCATTTTAAATGATGTCTCTTAATCCGATCTTCTTCTTCTTTACTTTCCTTTTCAGCTGTCCTTCCAGCGCTGGGTGCGGTTCTCCAATCTAGCGCTGACTCCTCTGTCCTCCTCTTCTCTCATGTCCCACAGTCAAAGAAATTATATATATATAATTTTTTTTGTTATGCTGAGTGAATAGGAACAAACAACAAATACACTGAGTGGCCAGTTTATTATGACCACCTGACGTTTGTAGGCAAATTAGCTATAATTTTGCGCTGAAGTTACTAGAGGGCCAGACCATTATAAATAGGGAAGCAGGTTGTTTACCACGACAGTAAAAGGAATTTGTTTTCTGAAGATACGGGTAAACAATGCGATTTAACAGCCTTTGAACGTGGGATGATTGTTGGCGCGAGCCATGGAGCGAGTATCAGCAAAACAGCAGAATTCGTTAAATGTTCAAGAGGGGCTCATTGTTAAAGTGTTTAAAGACTGGACTGTCAGCCGAAAATCTGGGTCTGAACGTGCGAATTGTGGTCGTCAGCGACTAGTCAATGTTAGGGCAGAACGGAGAGTGGCAAGACTGGTACAAGACAACAGAAGGGCAACAGTGCAGTGTCAGATTCCTCGCATCACCTTTCAACATCTCGTGGAGTCACGAGGCGGCCCAACGAAGTCATCTCGTGGAGTTATCTCGTGGCCCAACGAAGTACTGATGGGGTGGTCATAATAATCTGGCCACTCAGTGTATATAGAGGGGTTTTCTCAAATTTGCCTGCAAAAATAGAAATACACTTTAAGCAAAGTATTAAGTTATGGTTTTGCTGAATTTGCAGGTGTGAGTCACCAAAAACTACGCTGTGGCCAGACAGAGCTCCAAATTTTTGTTTCATTTTTTTAAAAAACATTTTCCCTAGTGTACGACATGGCACTGTTATAGACTACAGCCCCAAATGATAGGAACCTCACCTGTCTTTCTGGGGGTTTTTTTCTTAACAGATGGCAATTACTTGTGTACAGTTTGGTTCGCTAAGCAAAATACTGCCTGTCTCAACATCCTCCTCTGTATCCAGCCCTTACAGGCTAGAGTTTTGCACCACTGCTATAGTCATAAGCATGTTCTACAGAGAGGATTTTTGCCGCCCTAAAAACTGCAAGGGAGCTCTGCTATAATAGCAGATAATAGCAGAGCTCCCTTGCAGTTTTTAGGGCAGCAAAAATCCTCTCTGTAGAACATGCTTATGACTATAGCAGTGGTGCAAAACTCTAGCCTGTAAGGGCTGGATACAGAGGAGGATGTTGAGACAGGCAGTATTTTGCTTGGCGAACCAGACTTGTTGTTTTTAAATTGCAGGTCATGTTGTTTTTAAATTGCAGTATGCTGTGATCTATAGAAAAATATATTTTCTAAGCTGCCAGTAGAAACATTTTTCTCATACAAAATCCACATGTTAAGCAGGAGTTAGGAGCATTTAAGCAGGAGCATTTAAAAAAAAAATGTTGCAAAAGAAATATCTTTGATCTACATATGCAAAAGCAGGATCCAGCTCAGCGTGGCAAGGAACAGAAGCTGGTCAGCGCTTTAGGATGTTGCTGTTAATTTGGAAAGTCTATGATGATTATTCATCATCTGTATAATGGTTGCTCAAGTAGCTCATGAATAAAACATTCTAATGTTAAAATGTACAGATTCCTAGAACCTAAAGACAGCATAATCAGTGGGCGATATGTAGCCAACTTAAAGTGGTGATTAACTAAGATGCACATGATGTATGTGTGCATGCATCTATATTATAATTTCTTTTTGCAAATATTAACAAATACAGGTTAATTAATATTGTACATAATTATGCCCCTCATATCCACGCAAAATCAACTGCATATTCATAGCTTCTAGTTCTTAAATTTTTTATTTTCAGGAAAGACCTTACTATCCTTTTAAGAACGCAAGCCAAAATCAATCATTTTCAGTGAAGATGTGATGAGTTGACCCTAGATGGTATGCATATGAAATAAGGATCTTAAATCTTAGGGTAGGGACTGATATCAATGCATCATATGTAAATAGATGCCTCTAAATACCTAGATGGTTGTATGAAATATAGTCACACTAAATTGAGGAGCTTTCAGATACTACAGTATTTTTAAATGTTGAGCACTTGTTTATGAAACCGGTGCAGAGAGCAGCAGTAACTTGTAAAACTTAGCACAATAAACTTTGTTGTGTATCAGCATGACATCCTTTGCAGTATGTGAATGTCACCTGAACTATGAAAATGACTACATACCCCATCCTCCTCCATCCTTTTTTCCTCCAAAATGATGTGAAGTGGAGGTGTCCAATAGTCCTAACACACTTTAGTTCTTAGGGAGACAGCACTGCTTCCCCATAGATACACTGGAGGAGTGAATGTGGCCACTCTAGGACCGGAAGTGTGGTAGGATCACTAAGCGAAGGTAATAAACTTTACTTTACTAAATCTACGGACTGGTAAAATGCTATATATAACATTTTTGTTCTTGTGTGCAAACACACTTAAAAGAAAACACAAAATTAATATAAGGTATAAAATTGCTAGACAAGCCATTTCATGTTAATAAAAAAAATTTATTTCCATTTTAATCAGAAGCAGCTGTAATTTTCTGGAACTACAGGTATGGAATACTCCCAGAAATGTAATCTCCTGATTGTGTGATTGGCTTACAGATTTTGTCAGACGTTTGCACCACGATGCAAGTAACATTTTAGGCATCCCCTGCAATCAAAATTATATTTTTGTGAGATACTCTCTAAAACTATCCAATCTAAAAGGCTGGTAAACTGCATATTATATATGGTGTCTGATTACCGTGGATTACAGCACATATTCCTTAAGCTCACTTAATAAAACCTGTAAGTTTCAATTTGTTATTGTGTGAAAAACAAAATGCCACATGGTCATAAACATATTCATTAGCACCTTTTTAGTCCCTTTGTGTAAAATTCAGTGTAGATTTTACAGAAATGTTTGTTTCTATTGCTATAGCTAATTAAAGCCGGATATACACACTTCGAATTTCGGCAGGTTCACGAAGAACTCAGATGCGTGCGTGCCGCAGTTGTCTCCTTTTCGACCAGCATCCCTCGATCAGCTGATGGAAGGAACATATCAGAAAATTTTCAGCCAAACCGCAATAGCAGCCAATGAGCTACCGGCTCTGTTCAGGGATTACAAAGAAAGCAGCAGGAGATTTCTCAAGCAACGTTGGTTAGCGTTGATTGAGGAATCTGTTCTATTTTCTTCGTTCAGGCGCGGGTTGAACGAAGAAAATAGAAGTGTGTATACTCGAATTTAGTCTTGAATTTTCTGGTTGCTTGACCTGTCATCCAGCACGAAGAAGGATACTTTCCCTTTTGAAATGGTTAATTAACAAGAATCCTATTTTCTTTCCCTCTGTTGTCAAATAAACCATGCCCCACACAATGTGAAAGGATAGCATGAAATTGTTATTTGATAGTGAGATGATAGAAGCCTGCTTTTCTCCCGCTTAATCTGCTTCATCTTCTGCAGCTTCAATGCCGTTGCCTGTATGGTTCACCTTTCCTTTGTCAAAGTTTCTGTCCGCTTTCAAATAAATTAATAGACTTTGCTATGTTCATTATGTTACTCCTGGAAAGATACAGTTGCAGCTGTTGTACAACACAGAATTAAACTGGATACAAAGACATGTTACTTTATGCCAAAGTTGGACGCAGCTGCAAGATTGAGGCTACAGCTAACGCCACGTTTATTTTATTGTATTTTGTTTTATGTAGGATTTAAAACTGAAGTCCCTGCTAAACATATATTTTCTAAATATTTGTAATCTTGCTTGAATCTTGGTCTCCTTTGTGTATGACTTCCAGATCTTTACAGTAATTCAACATAGAATAATTCCCACACTTTGCGTGGGGGAGCAGTCACTGCTACTGTCACTGCTGTTCTCTCTCCCTATGAGGTCCACTTTTGCTGTCTGCGTTCTGTGAATATTTCCCTTTTACCTTTTGTTTTGGAGATGCAACAGAAAGTGAAAGGAAATCTCCCCAAAGTGAGGGGAATTCCCATGTTAAGGTGCCCATACACCTTACGGTTATCGTTCCGTTTCTTTTCGCCTCGTCATCAAACCCCCGTTCGTTTTCTGCTCGAATACCTCAGCATGTACAGACCAATGTGGATTTCGAATATCGTTCATTAGCATTACTAACGGATTTCCTTCTACACATGTGCAGTGTTCATGGTGCGATTTGTTTTCTGTACCAAAACGCAACTAATCTATTGATTCAAAAAAAGGTTTCCAGCCTGACCGATCGAGGGAATTCACACCGTTGTACAGTAATTGTGATCGTTCACTTCCCATTAAATGACCCTAACGAAAACCCGATCGCGTTCGACTGACCCTAACGGAAACCCGATCGCGTTCGACTGACCCTAACGGAAACCCGATCGTGTTCGACTGACCCTAACGAAAACCCGATCGCGTTCGACTCACCCTAACGGAAAACCGATCGCGTTCTACTCACCCTAACGAAAACCCGATCGTATTCGATTTCCGAACGATAATCGCTAAGTTGTATGGGCACCTTTAGCCAGGACTTACCAGAACATTTGTCCTCATTGGATGATTTCCTCTCACCTGCAGCTTTAATGACAGCTGTAAAATGTTGGCTTTCCACTTTCTGTCTTGGTGACTATGGACTCCAAGACCAACAAAAGGGTGAACCTCCCCAGCGTGGACACACACTGAAATTAAAACTTAGTACAGGGTCCAACCCTTCCCTACTACACTATGAAGAAAAAAAAGGGGGTTAAATGACTGACTGAGCAGAGTGAGATAGAAAAACAGTGAAAACAATGCAAAAGTTATGGTGAGGGCAGCTTTATTTATTTATATATTTTTCTATTTTGGGCAATTGAAAAAACAAAGAGAAGTTAGTGTTGGGTTTTAATGCTAAAAAATCCAGCAGTATGAATAAGCAGATAACTTCTTCTGCAGAAAACAGCACTTCCAGGAATGTCAATCTCCTGTGACTTCCACTTTGGTTTCTTGTAGAAAAGAGGGACAAGAAGGAAATCTCGCAGCAGGAAACGATGGGAAAAAAAGGACATAATGATAAAAACTGTGCTGTTTATAGCAAATACAGTGTATAAATGTCAATTTAAAAGGTTTGAATCGCACTGTAATTTGCCTGTTGTTCTTGCTAGTGCTCATTTAGTACAGCACCATCAATGTTTTAAATATATTCTTAGTTAAGCTTTTAATAATTTGCTGTTTTAAACATTTTTTTTCTCTCCCCTTCCTGTGAGCAGAATGGTGCAGTAGCTTTGATTCTGAGTGGTGGTTATTGCTGCAATTTAAGTAGCAGAGCTCGGTTTATGAAGGCTGTAAGAAGGATTTATCGGCAAGTCATAAAATCTTTATATATGGATTGCTCCTTTTGTTGTAGTAATTATCACCGCCAACAGTTATGCAGAGTATTCAAACAAATTTTTGGAGCCTTACACTACACAAGTCAGAGTAATTACACCCTCAGCACATCACACATCATTAAATACATTGACATCTATCACAAAAGCAGAAGACGCCAAGCATTACAAGATCACATTTGCCTTTTGTAAGCAGGAAATCAAATAGAAATCGTGTTTTATAAATTGACAAAAATGACTGAAAATGCTATCCTTTTAGGAGCACTCACTTTATTCTTGATGGATGTCTTCCCCCACATGCTTCCTCTCGACAGTATGTCGTGAAAACCCTTCCTATATGGACTTTAAGGAGCTATTTTCAAGTGTATTTATAACTTGGTAAAGGAGGCATCTAGAAATGACTAGACCACCATGAGAAATATGTATTTGCTTCAAATCTTTGCAATCCGTTCTCTGTGTGTGCTTAAAATCTATTTAAAGTCAAACCGGTTTATTTAGAATAGATAAGGAATGGTTAAAACTCCTGTTGCTGTCTGTGTCCCTTTGGGCAGATTTCCAATCACTTCGTACCTAGGAACAACAGGAAGTCAGAGGAGTTTGCTTCAAGGCAATTGTCTCTTGGCTATCACCGCAGCATTGAAATATTTTTCCTTATATTCCTGGTTCAGCGGCAATTCAAAGTTGCGTTTTTCCTATCACTTTCCCCAGAAGCCATGGGGCACCAGGACAAATAGAAAGGTATTTTATTTTATTTTATTGGGGACACAGCAATAAAAACTTAACAGAGATTATATGTCTTACCTCTAGATATACTTGAAATTACAATAGCCATTTAACATAACATAACCTCACTAATGTTAGAACGCTTACACCTTGTTAGCCCCCCTATATGATAGCAACAGTGGCGTCACAAGGGGGGTGCGGCCCGCACCCAGGTGACACCATTGCAGGGGTGACACCAAAATGACTGACAGTTATTTTGGTGTCACCCCCTCTAAAAAGTCAGGCACTCGGTCATGGACCAAGAGACTGACAGTTTCAGGAGAGAGGAGGGGACCCGGCGGCATACCTCATCCCGCCGGGTGAACGTCCCCTCCTCTCTCTGCCAGCGTTCATCACCAACATGGCCGCCGGCAGGTGTCAATTAGATGGCCGCACATGCGCGATGATGACAAGGCGGAGTGTCACCAGTTCTGGAGACCGGGAGATAGCCGGCCTCGGGGCACCCCGAAATAGCAATAAAGTGAAGTGTAAAAATAAAAGATTTGAAAAATGTAAATAAAAAAAAGCAAATATTTTTAAAGTCTCCCGCCCCCACGTACACGCATTTAAATGTAAATGTGTGCATTGGGTGGACCTATGTATAAAAACAATGATTGGGTCACATGTGAGGCATCGCCATGCACTTCGAGTAAAAGCAATCATTCTAGGGCCATTATTTGTGGTTAACTCCAAATTGGTGACCTGTAAAGGCTATTAAAGCCTGAGGACAATTATGAATACCAAAGTTTTTTGCCGTTTCACGGGGGCACACAATTTTGAGACTTCACATGTTCGGTATCTATTTACTCGATGTAATTTCATCTTTTTTATTGTACAACAAAATTGGGATTGTTTTTGTGTGCGCTAAAATTTAATTTGAATGCTTTTTTACTGGAAAAATTGAGGTTGATAATCTGTTGTTCTAGCATCGTTTGACATAAAAGTTTGAAACTGCTACCATTTCTCTCTAGGGTCTCTGCTTTCATAAATTATATAATTTTGGGGGGCTTTAAGAAATTTTCAGGCCTGATATGTGTATGTTAACGTGCAAAATTGTAAAAACGGCTCTGGGAGCAAAAGGTTTAAAACCTATGTTCTGTGAGCAAAAAACAAAACAACTCCCTTAAAAGTGGTGCCACCCGCTGCCCGTGATGATCACCTTCTCATTCCAATCCTTCCAATGAGAGATGTGCTAATTTACAATTAAGCACCTAACAGACTGTCATATTTGTCTGTGCTCACCCCATTAAAATCTATCTCCAGGGGGAAAAAAAACACTCTTACAGGGGGGCACCCCAGCACTGCAAGGGTTAACGGCCACCTAATGACCCGTAAAGGACTTAGAATAAGCTTCAGCTCTTCAGCTTGTAGACTGTTCCTCACCATCCTCACATATAATAAAGGGCTATGGGCCCTGCATAATATATGATGACATCAGCGGGCCGTCAGAAGGGGGAAGAGGCTGTGGGTGCCAATCTTGGAACCTGTGCGGCAGCGGGGATCAGGTAAAAGTTCTTTACACAGGTCCCCTAGACTTTAGCAGTTAACCCTTGCAGTGCTGGGGAACCCCCCCTGTAAGAAGAGTGCTTTTTATTCCTGGAGATAGACTTTAATGGGGTAAGCACAGACCAATATGACATTCTGTTAGGTGTGCAATTGTAAATTAGCACATCTCTCATTGCAAGGACTGGAATGTGAACAGTTATTTGTTGTGGCTTTAATGCCTCCTCATTTTAAAACCATATCCTGCCTTTTCCTGAATTGATGTTGTCCTTCCAAATAAAAACTGTTGCAAGAGAATTGAGTAGGCTGTCATTGCTGACTTCTTTTTTTGAGAAGGTTAATTCCCTGTCATGCTGATACTTTTGCTTCAACATTGAGATGCTGACCCAGAACACGTATAGGGATGAGGAATTCTGACACTTTTCTGAATCAATTGTAGGATGCTTTTTTGGAGATCTCTGATACAAAATTATGGAAAGCAGACACAGCAATGCAACTAACGTTTTCATATAGAGGCCAGTAATGGCAACTCTCATACCTTTCTCATGACAGGTGCTCTTTAAACCGCACTAGTGTCAATCGCAAGACTTGGAATTGTGTTTTGTGTGTACTTTGCCAAATCTAGAGGACTTCATGTGTACTGGGGGTTGGATTTGGAACATTTTGGGCTAATATTAGGCAAACAGTATGTAGCATGATGCATTCACTGTAAATCATCCAGTGGACCTACAAAGTGGGTGCATGCATGATCTGACCAGCCTCAGGGCAGGTTCACACCATTTTCTGGACCAGATCTGGAACGCAGTGCATTGCGTTTTGCCGCGTTTTTAATTGCGATTTTGCTGTGATTTTGCATTGTTTGGAAATGTATTAATTTTTCTTTGCTTAAAATGGTCTTACAGGTGCGTTCCAGTGCGTTTGTATGCGGTTTTATGTGTTTTTTTGCGTTCCAGTGCTTTCCAGACCAGACGAAATAAGACGAGCAGTATTTTCTGATCTGGCCATGAACAGACTGCGCTGGTATGGACAGAGGCCAGAAATAGCATAGGGATACATTAGGATGCATGTTGGGTCCGGAAACAATCTGGTCTGGTCTGGAGATAATCCGGACATGGGGTGAATGGGCCAGCGCTTGCATCAACACCAACTTTGCATTTATGTCCTAAGAGGAGGGAGGAGAGTAACACAGGCAAATGCTACCCAGGGCAGTTTCTTTTAACCCTGCCGCTCTGCTCACTGCAGTGAGAGACTCGGCGGCGGAGGACGGAACAAGCGGAGAGAGGTAAGTGCAGGGGGGAGGGGAGGAGGCTGCAGACTGTTTACATGTGATCTCTGCGACATCGCCGAGTTCACATGTAAACGAAAAATCGGCTGCCTCACTCTACATTTAGTCCTGCCTGTACAAAGCAGGACTGAATGTAGAGAGGGCAACTTCCCCACAAGGACACCGCTGCCGCCCCTCTGCGCCCTGCCGCCCCAAGGCCGGGCCTCGGTGGCCTTGTGGGGAATCCGGGCCTGATGCTACCAGTGCTGATTATCACATAAGTGGAGCAGTAATATTTGGGGCATGTTTCCTCTGCTTGATCTGAGAAGATTACCCTTTCAGGCTGGATTCACACCTAGGCGACAGCGTTTTTGCTCGTTTCTATGTGTGTTTTTGCTGCATGTTTTTGTGTGCGTTTTATGCGCTTATATCAAATCACGCATTTTTGTGAGCAGATTGTGACATATTTATGTAAATAGGCAAAGGCCTGCAAATGTGCGTTTTTGAGTGTTTCCATTGAAGTCAATGGGGCCAAGAAAAGATTAATCTGTCAAAAAGAAACTCGTGTACTTTTTCCAGCGACGAGCATTTTGTTCCAAGCGAACAAATGCTCAGATGTGAACATGGCCATATAAATGAATGGAATTTTGTTTTGGGAATTTTTTTTAGCGTTTTTTTAGGGCAGAAAAATCGCTACAAAACGGTAGGTGTGAATGGAGCCTAATGCCTGTGGGCACCGGAGACTGAAGTAAAAACTGAGTTTTTCACATCAGGTAACACTTTACCTGGCTATTTAATCTGCCAAAAAGTTAGTGAGATTGGTGTAGTGCTACATTAAAATCCAATCATATCGGTCTTAACCATTGTGGCAGTGCGTGGCAATGCCACTATGTAGAATCGCAAAAGGGTCACCCAGGACTCTCAGCCAGAGGGGCTGAGCAGTTCCAGGACAGAAATACTTTTACTAGGGAAGAGCTGGCTTTGAAATTCTTTCCGGGTTTTCTAAATTATAACTGGGATCCTGGAAGTGGGAGTTTTCTAAGAGAACTGGGAGGGATGAGATCTCCAGTCCTGGGTCCGTGGTTTAGTAGGGTTGAGCACCGAATGATTGCACACCTGTGCACAGCCCTTATGGAAAGGGTGCTGGCGGATGTTCAGACCCCCACCCTAGAACCAGACTGTGTGTCTGCTGGTCTGGGGAGCAGATCGCCTGTGTGCCTAAAGATTAGCCTGTGTGGCTAAGGACCAGCCTGTGTGGCCAGTGGATGCTTTTGTTATGGACCTACCTGAAGTCGGTAAGACTTGGAAAGTATAATTTTGGCTGAAGAAAAGCTGGATGTTATGTTTGCATACCCCTGCGAGGGAAAACCTGTGTGGACTATTGAGTTGCATTCAATAAAAGTGGGCACAGATGCCCTTAAAAAGAAGTTCTAAGCGAGTGGAAGAGTCCTTAATGCGCTACTGTATTGGAGCGAATCCTCACACCATCCATTGTCTTATTGTGCCCTGGCAGCTCTTCATTTTGTCCTAGAGATTCAGGAATCTAGATAAGGAGATGTATGAAATGGTGCAGCGCCTAATTTATCTTGATGATGTCATCCTAATGTACTGCACCAAGTTTGGGCTAAAAGATACTTATTTCCTCTTTGAAAAACAAAAATTGCCACAAAAATGAAATTAGAAAATTAAAAAAGGGTCTAAATAAGATTTAAAAGGTCTAAATTTTCCAGAAATATTGCTGCTCGGCTAATGCAAGTTGCTTCAAGTTTTAGGGCATTTTGTTCAACACATAACGGGACAGTAGAACATGGGTGGGCAACTCTGGCCTTCCAGCTGTTGTCCCATGAGGCATTGCAAGACTGACAGTTACAGGTATGACTCCCAGAGGCATGTTTGGATTTGTAGTTAAAGAACAGCTGGAGGGCCGGAGTTGCCCATCCCTGCGATAGAACTAAATACTGCCTGGCTTCCTCCAGTAGCGGCTCTCACGGTTTTATGAACCATATGAAATTCAGAATTTTCTTTTAATGTGCAAGACCCTTATATCTCATACCAATGATGAGGCTCGTAATCGCATATCAAGCTGAGAGCTGTCCACTCTTCAATCAAAATGAAATTGGATTTGCTTGGGGATATTTAGAGCAGAAACTATTCTGAAAACAACATGGTGCACGCACTGCCAGTTATGAGATCTGTCCATTGCTTGGTGACGTTGGAGTGAAATTCGTAATGTTAAACAGGCATAGACGGGCAGGGTAGTGTCCTCTAACTGTAAAGTTACCCTGCATGAAAGCTCTTCATATAGTGTATTCGGACTTGTATGTTCCAAGTCAAGTACAGCAGTAGGAGGGAGGGCAGATCTGTTTTTTGTTTTTAGCGCTACTAATGACCAGTAGCCCAAAATAGTTAAAGTGACACTAAACTCAGGAGTTAAATCTTAAAAACGCATCCTAGTACCCTTTAACTTTTATTAAAAATGTATCTTATTTGTGTATCACTCGGCTGTAGATCCTCAAATAGTCTCTGAATTGGTGCTGACACTGTCCTTCCTTCTGGAGGGTGACTACTTTTGTTCCCTATGGTCCCTGTGTGTGTTGTAAAGTAGTCACCGCTCCGAGCTCACTCCTGTGATGGACTACAATCTCATGTTTAGTTTACTGCTTTGTATTGAGATTGTCCATCACAGGAGTGAGCTTGGAGCGGTGACTACTTTACAACACACAGGAACCATGGGGAATAAGGCCCCATTCACACCTATGCGTATTGTAATATGCGCGTCTGTCGCGCGGTTTTTTTACCGCGATTCGTGGTAAAAAAGCCGCGCGACCGTCGCGCGATTCCATAGGCTACTTGGCAGTATACTAATGGAAAACGCCCTACAAAACGGACCAATACGCAGCAAAAAACGCTCCGGGACCTTTTCATGCGTGGGCCGTTTTGTAGTGCGTTCGGGACGGGCGGAAATACGGACAGGTGGGAACGAGGCCATTGACTACAGTGCTATTTATTTTTTTGACCGTTTTGTAGAGCGTTCATCGAGCGTAGGACGCGCTACAAAACGGTCAGGTGTGAACCAGGCCTAAAAGTAGCCACCCTCCAGAAGGAAGGACAGTGTCAGCTCCAATTCAGAGATGATTTGAGGCTCTACAGCCGAGTGATACACAAATAAGATACATTTTTGTTAAAGGAGAACTATGGGGTCATGGCTTTTCCCCATAGTTCTCCTAGGGGTCACGGGAGAACACAAACTAGCGTTTTCCCGTGACCCAAAGCTCAGTAGCTGGTGGTATTCTGAGACGCCGCAGCCGGTACGGATCCTGACAATACTGCCTGGATCCACCCAGCTGCGGGATTGACAGCTGGCTCTGCCTACCCAGAGGCAGAGCCAGCTGTGCCCTCCCCTGCCCATTTCGCCAGTCAGCACTGGAGGATCGGGGAGGGGGAGAATCCCTGCAGGGAGCTGTGAGTGACAGTCACGGCCCTCTGCAGGGATAGATCGAGAAGTGAGCGAGCGACGGTATGCGTTCGCTCACTTCCCGATCTACAGAGCCGACCTGTGACAGTTTCATTGTCACAGGTCAGCTCAGATTATGAGGCTGAGTGGAAATCACTTGCCTCATAATTCTTCTTTAATAGTTAATGCAATTATAGGATTGAACTCCTGAGTTTAGTGTCACTTAATACCAGCTTGTGTAGCTTTGCATATAGCGACTGACATTTTTTTAAAAATAACTTGAATAATATTTACGCAATGTTTATGGGATCATTTATACTCCGGACTACTTAAGCTTTCTATGTTGTTTATCATTAATGGCTTTGAGCAAAATTGCGGGATGAATTTTATTGCTATGCAGTAACATCTGTAACAGCCACTGAAGAGGCTCTTTATATTTTATCTGGATGTGCTTTTTACACGTTTGGAATGTATTTCTAATTTTTGTGCTCTTGCTCTGGGTTTTTAAGCTCGAGTAGTACAGAAAAGGAGAGACGTGCTAAGTGAATATATTACTAATGACATTTACCCTAGCAGCAAAAATATTTTTGTATCTATGGATGTCAGGAATAATAATTTTAAGGTCATAGGAATGCACTTTAGGTTGGAACGGAGACTTAAATTATAACTCGGAAATGCACACGCAAACAAACACGACAATATACTCTTTATCTTTCTTTAGAGTACTCAACAGTTAAGGCAATTTTGTGTTCCCCTTTTTTATGATTTTATGGCAATTTGCCTGAGAGCAGGCAATGTGTGTGTGTGTCTTGTACATGGTGTCTCTCTCCTTCCTATGTATCTATGGCATTAAAACTGTATGTTGACTATTTTTAGAAGCTGTTCTGCGTAAGGACCAGGTTTGTTTTTCAGCAGAAAGATTTGTTTTCCAGGTTATGGGGATAAATAGCACTAGGCTGAGAGAAAAGTTGTTTTTCAGAAGCTGAAATGCTTTTAGTTAACGCGGCACAGAGACAGTTTGCAGATTGCAGCTGAATTGAGCGTAATCTAAACAAGACTTTCTGTTTTGTGCAGATGGGATTTTAAGTCCCATTTTCTGTGACGTCTGTACAAGGCCGTGACCTTTCCTGTGAGTGGGAGCTGTCATGGCAGATAATGAGTTAATAGACCTTGGGTAGTTACTGAAGCATGCATCTCACCTACATGGTACATAAAATTATATCTCGCATGTTTCATGTGGAAAAGAGAGATGCACCTGTCTCGGTGCTCGTTTAAATTAGGAGGGTTCATTAAAAAAAAAGACTTTGACATCAGGCATACAATGTTAAAGGTACACTCCAGCCATGATTTTGCATATGGTGGGTTTGCCATAGCCAGGCTCTCTCTCCAGTTTTCTGTGTGGCATGACAAGCATGCAGCAAGTAAAGTCAGAACTCCTGAACTCTGTGACTAGAATTGCAGCCAGAAGGTCGCTAGTACCTAGAGGGATTTTCCTTTTTATATCTACCCAGATAAAATTTTAATCCTCAAAAGAGAACTATGGGGTAACTGTTTTTCCCCATAGTTCTCTTTAGGGTCACGGGAGGACATATACTAACCTCCTCACATGACCCAAAGCTCAGTATATCGCAGGCTATTGTCTGTGAGATCCACCCAGCTGCGTGGGTGACAGCTGGCTCTACCTATCTAGAGGCAGAGCCAGCTGTGCCCGCCCCTCCCCCATCTGTTCCTTCACTTAGCGCTGGAGGATCGGAGAGGGGAGGGGATCCCAGCGGGGAGCCGTGACTGACAGTCACCGCCCTCTGCAGGGAGACGATCGGGAAGTGAGCAGATCGGTGCATGTTTCTGCTTACTTCCCAATCAATAGAGCCGACCTGTGACAGCTTCTTTGTCACACGTCGGCTCTAACTATGAGAATGAGTGGAAATCACTCACCTCATAGATCTCCTTTAAGCTATGGGAGCTTCTTTTTTTTGTTGTTGTTCCCCTGGCATGTTAAAATGCATATTTGTGGCCTGAAGATTACCTTAAATCCTTTTAGAGTGCTTCTGGGTACAATCACTTTTACCATACTAAATGATTTATTCATGGCTCTGGATTCACAGGAGGAAACACATTCTGTAACAATACATGAAGAAGGATTCCCAGAAAGAACACTATATTAGTTCGGAGCAATCAATACTGGAGGAACCATTGTTCTGGCTCATTCACGTGTGTGTAAATGTTAACTTCAGCTATTGGGCTCTGTAAACAGTTTTTGTTTTTTAATCAGGAGGTAAACTGAAACAGGTTATTCAATAGGAAGTCAGTTGTTCCACTTATTTGCCATCTGTGAAAATACAAAGCATTCATATTAAAATATTTACCTGCCTAAAATATATAAACTGGCTTGCAAATATTTGGAATCACCTGGAAAGTTTGATATTTTTTGATAGCAACTGATTAATTATGGAGGTGACATCAAATTGATTCGAAATTATAGTCCATACATCAACAATCTCATGTTCATTTTATTTTGTAGAAATGTTCTATTCATTAAACTTTACATTTATCAAATAATCTTCCATTTGCAATAATTACAGCCTTGCAGATCTTTTTAAGATTTAACTGAAGGCGACCGTGTAAAAAGGGCCTAAGGGTGAACTACTTCTGAAGGGGTGCACCCAGTGCAACTGTACTCATTAGAGCACTGAAATTGAACCCAACCCCTCCCATTCAGGAGGAGAGGACATGGTGAAACAAACAGCCTGCTGCTGGCAGGAGGAAGCACTTCCTCAGTCTCCCCTCCCCCAGTAATCAGTCTGCTGAAGGCAGCAGGAAGCATTTCCTCAGTCTCCCCTCCCTCTAAAAGCTAATAGTGGTCACCTGTCATACAATGTCACTGTCAATAAGGCTAGGTTCACACCTAGGCGATTTATTGCGCGCATTGTGTCGTGCAAAATAACGCGCAAAACACAGATTCACATTGAAGTCAATGCAGACAAAATCACCTGTCGCGTTCACTTATGAACAGCCAATAATAACCTTTGTGAAAACTGATTCTAACATGCTGATCCTGTAGCATGCCAGGTTCAGATGTCACTAAAGGCTTCTGATTGTTCCCAGAACGATCAGAAACCTGCAACTTTGTTTCAGCAATAGAAACATGTAGCTATATGTTTCTATGCTGAGGGTCGGTGCACACCTAGGCGACACCCCACCTGCACGGTCAGGAGTTGCCCATGTGTGCACCGATCGCGCTGTGGGTTCCATTATTTTCTAATGGCAATCCATTCGCACTGGGCGGATCTCACGGTTTCCTGCTGCGATTCCGCCCGTGCTTCTGAACGCGATAAAACAGCCGCCAGTCGTGTATCGCAGAAAAAAGGAACTTGTACTTGTAACTTGTATGGGGTGTTGCCTGGGTGTGCACCGGGCCTGAAACATTTCACGAAAATCCGGTAAATTTCCTGATCCCTATGTGTACAACTGTTAGACAATGATTCCAAGTCCGGTACAAACATGAGTCCTAAAAGTGATTTGGGTGTCTGTAAAAGCTTCAAACTTTCATTATTGGCTGCTTCAATACTGAGGCATCCCTTAATAAATGGTAACTTCTCAGTGGTCACCGGGAATTCACAACCCCACAAAGCTATTCACGTACAGTGTACGTGAGCAGTCATTTGGACAAATAGTGACGGGGACGTACAGTGTTTGTCTCCCGTCACTAAGGGGTTAAAAAGAACGATTGTATGGAATAAATGGCAAGGGTACTTTACTGAACAAGATGACTGCTGGTCTGTGAGACTGACATGGATTCATCCAAGTACAATACTAAATAAAATGCCAAATAATGCTCATCATTTAACTTATTTTTTTGTTAAATTATCTCTATACACTTAACAGTTTTACATTCTTCCCGCTCTGATTTCCTTTGCAGCTCTCGGCAGTCGGTTACATAAGGCTTAATGAGAGGCCCCACACGTATTGCTATGATCATTCATTCGATCATTTAAGTTCACTGCCGGTTTTATCTTATTGACTTCCATATTTCTAATTAGAAGAAAGACAAGCTTTTTCAGGTTTTGAGCATCTCCATTGCCTTTATGCTTTTCAGTTGCTAAACGGCCCCCCTTTGCTATTTTATGTAATCACATGCATTTTTTTTTGTCCTTCAGTGCAAATGGAGCTTCCACTTCATTATAGCACTAACAATAAACCAATTCCATTGTAAACATTAAACCAGTTAAATTGAACTATTATTAATGGAACACTATACACATTATTCATGGGGATGATTTACAAACACAATTTGAGCCGTGAATGAAAAAAAGGTTAAGAACCCCTATTCTTTTTAATGTCTGATGCAGAAAGCGTGACCATTTATCTCCGTGGCGATATAGAAGACTTTTTCAAAATGTCCTTGATTGTTTTTATGTTAAATTATTTTTTACGGTTTAGTTATATGGCAAGAACTTCTATAGCATGATGTCATCAATTAGAAAAGTACCGTATTTTTCGCTCCTTAAGATGCTTTTTCCCCCCCAGAAGGCGGGCAAAAATGTCTGTGCGTCTTATGAAGCGAATATTGCCCACAGGTCTCGACAATCTCCTGCGCCAGCAGCTCTACCACCTACGCTATCACACATACACCACACGCGTCCAGCGGCTCCCGCAGGCTGATGTGTGTGAGAGCTGAGGCGGCGGGGCTGACAGTACCGGTAATCATTCGCATGAGCGATGGGAGGGTAGGGGCCGCTTGTACTACTTATAGAGCCAGCAAAGCAGCGTTATTTACCTGTTCCATAATGCCTGTGCTGCCGCTGTCTAACTTCTGTGTCTGACCGGCTTCTCACCTTCCTGTGTCATGCCACATGACAGGGAAAGGGAGGAGTCACAGTATGCAGAAGTTAGACACAGGCAACATGGGCAGCGGCATTGTGGAGGCGGTAAATAAAGTTGTTTCACTGCCTCTATAAGTAGATTTTTACCTCTAAACCTGCATCTTATGGTCAGGTGTGTCTTATGGAGCGAAAAATACGGTAAGTCTTTAACAAACCTTTAGTAACAGCTTTGGGTTGAGCATTCATTGTGAGTGTCCTTGCATAACATTCACTTGTGCCCCAGCAGATTACTTTGTCAGTAAGAAAGAAATAGCTTATACAGTTCTTGTATTTGTGGTGCCCGGGAGCCCTAGCTGCTGCATTTTTCCGTCCATAGGCTTGTATGGACAGAGTACGCTGTGCGCAGGTACACATGTGTAAATACAAGTACCAACCTTTACATGTGGGAACTTACTCTTGTGTATGTATAAACGTTGGTACCGGCATTTACACACATATACCTGCAAATAGTGTATTTGTCTATACAAGCACATGGGCAGAAAAATACAGCAGCTGGGGCTCCTGGACAACGCAAGTACGAGCACATTTTTGTGATGGTAAGCTCAGAGTACCTGTCAGGGTTTACCGTTCTCCTCCAGCCAGGATTTCCAGAAGATCTCACAGGGTCCAGGCCATTATGGATCTCACAGGGTCCAGGCCATTATGGCTAGTTAATAGTAAAAGATTCCAGGCCGGTGCTTCCAGTGTACCCTGAATCTGGGCATGTCATCTGTGACTCAGAAGGGTATTTAAGCACTAGCTCTGCAAGGAGCTGGTGCTGTCTTTTTGCCAGCTTCCTGTTTGTCTAAAGAGCTTATACTTCTGCTGTTTTCGTTGCTGACCGCCCGACCCTTCTTCACTTGCTGCCCGCCGTGATCTTCTGCCCGGACCCAACTTTGCTCTTATTTCCTTTGTTTTTCCTCTGATTACCCATTGCTGACCTGGGACCGTCTGACCACACTCTGCTAGCCGCCTGCCTTGAACTCTGCCTCGATCTGACTACTGTCTCCTCATTGGAGCCCTCCTGTTCTTGTCCATCCCTTTGCTGGGCAACTCTGGGGATCGCGACCTGGTACCAGCAAGCAGCCTAGCCCATCTACACCATCGGGAGCTCTGGTGAACATCGGCTGGTAGTTAGACTCCGCCCCTCAGGGAAGCCCGTTTCACTCTAACAATTTGCACTGAATACCCATGCATGAGCCCTTAATGGCTTTCAATTAACAAAATAAAATTCATTCACACTGAGCGTTTTGTAGCGTGATTGCCGCTCAAAAATTTCTCAAATATGAAGCTCAATGTAGCTCTTCCAATGCTTTTCAATGGAGATGTTCACATCTTGCAGTTCAATGTCGCCTGTAGCTTGTAACTGAAGCTTGTTGCTCGAACATGAGCTATTTTTTGGCAGATTCCGAGCGATTTGGCCACAATAGACTTTGATAGACTGCCAAAAGAAGTGCTACGTAGCGCAACAAAATGTGCAATGTTGATCAGCTCAAATCAGCGCTGAAAAAGCTTGTAGCTCAGTGTGAATGGGGTCTGAGTTGTAAGAAACTCATAAGGAGCTGATAAGACACATCTGTAGTCTTGAGGCTAAGATATCATTAGTCAGCCCTTAAGTTTTGTGTTCTATATTTGCATTTTCAGTTTGGGAATGTAGCAATGCAGATTCTATCAATTAAGATTTAAATGTATATATTTGTGTGATAATGTCTGAGTATATATTGGTCTAAAAGACAGCCATTTCCTTAAAGGAGTCCTAAAGTCACAGCACATCCTCTCCTGTTATAACATCAGCTTTGTAGTAGGAATGCATACTAGAGTTGCTTTTGATAATTAAATCAAAGCTTACATGAAAAAATCCAAGGCAACCGAGTGTTTGGCTTGGGCGGGGGGTTGTTCTTGAGACAAATGGGAATTGCTTTACATTTTTACAATGCACTTATTTATTTTTTACACGAATAACCAGAATGTAAAACCCAGCCTTAGTTGTGCAGAAAAATAAATAGAAGTCGACATTTGCTTGTATATCACAAGGATCGTGAAAGATATTGAATGGCAAACTTGACACACTATGAAAAACAAGGAAAGTATCCTGGGTGCTAAGCTGTATCACGCCTTTAATGCTTCAAGTGTATGTGAACCCAGACAATGGACTTCTCATTTGCTACCTTTTAATCCGTGAAATATACTATTGAAAATGTTTTGTGATATATGATAGATAAGTGCAAACAAAAATACATGTTGGCCCTGTCAGAAATCCAGGGCTGTCCTTCGCCACTCTGCAGTCTTATCTCAGGGAATGATATCAGCCCTGCACAGTTTAGCTCTGTGGACTACAGGACACCACGCTCTTAAAGTGACATTAAACTCAGGAGTTAAATCTTAAAAATGCATCAAAGTACCTTCACTATCAACAAAAATGTATCGTATTTGTGTATCACTCGGCTGTAGATCCTCCAATCATCTCTGAATTGGTGCCGACACTGTCCTTCCTTCTGGATGGTGGCTACTTCTGTTCCATATGGTCCCTGTGTGTGTTGTAAAGTAGTCACCACTCCAAGCTCACTCCTGTGATGGACTACAATCTAGTAATCTAAACATGAGATTGTAGTCCATCACGGGAGAGGTGACTACTTTACAACACACACAGGGACCATGGGGAACACAAGTATCCCCCCTCCAGAAGGAAGGACAGTGTCAGCGCCAATTCAGAGACGATTTGAGGATCTACAGCCGATTGATGCAAAAATAAGCTACTTTTTTGTTAAACTGACATTAAAAGCTAATTCCTCCCCCCCCAATGCTGCTGTAAGGACTTACCTTATATGATGCCTCTTGAGCCGAACATCTTCTTCCTTCCAGTCGTTTTCAGCAGTCCCACCAGCACTGGTGCTGGTCTCAGATCCAGCTCAGACTGCTGTTTCTTCTGTCTTTCGGAGTCTGTCCGGCATGCATGCATGCTCATGGCTGCGTACACTGACTTTCACTGTAGCTCTCCTCTCCCTGCAGGTGAAATCCACTGCGCATGCGTCCGCCCAATCCTACTGCATGGCCATTCGGGAATGTTGCTGCATCTATAAGGAAAGAAATATGCAGATCTCCATCTAAAACCTCCGATTTTATAGGACAGATACAGCCTAAAATATAGAACCATCTATCAAATGTGTGCACATTCATCAATGTAATACGGAGAACCCATTACATCAGTAAAGGAGGATTTGGAAAGCTGTTAGAAATAGTCATGCAGTCATTTTATTTTTATTTTCTTCAGAAGAGTCAACGCTGACTCAATGAATTTATTGCACAACAAATCCACAGGGAAAAGTCATGTCAAGGGTAACCTTACCTAACCATCTTGTTTGTTAAATATTACATATAAAGATGTTTCTGCCAATTGATTTAACACTTGCTCCTGCCTCCATATCATAGCAGGTCATGTCGCTTTGATTTCTCAACTTAAAGAGAAAAAAAATGCACACCAACATCTAGGCCACGAGGATACTCCCAACTGGCTCGAGTGCACATTTCTACTAACTGCAGTTAGCAACAACCATGTCATAAAAACAGGGGTGGTGAACGCTGTAGACACCTCGAAAGCAGCATATCTGATTCACATGGAATAGTGAACATTTTACAAAAATTCATCTATGAGCTGCACTAAGTTGGTGCTTTTATTAGCTTCAAATGGGTTTTCCATTCCCATACAAGTCTATGGGTGTGCAAAACCCCTTTAAGTAACAGTTGGAAGGACAACTGCAGGTCCAATGCATCTGTTGAATTCTGAATGATCTCCAGTGTCTCAAACTCATGCCACTGACACAATCCCAAACCACATCGCCCTAAAAAAATGTAGTAAGTCACATGCTCCCCTATACCCTAAAGGTGTTTCTTCACTCCTGGTGGCTGAACAGAGCGGCAGGAGACAAAGGAAAGGGCTGTATGTGCTGCTGGAGAATGAGGAGTGTTAAAGTGAACTTGTCCCTTTCCTTAAAGCATAACAGTTCGAGGGAAAGCCCTGGGAGCACTTGCTATGTGCAAGCATGCAAATTTTTTGGCAGTCTTATCCCCTGTTTGCACTCCTACAGTGCGGAAAGGTCCAGGCAACGCGTTGCTTCCACCACTTTGTCCGGACCAGCATCTTCTATCTTGAGCCATTGGGCAGTCACTGATGATGCGCTAAGCATGAACGATGGAGTTAAATCATCCAGACGTCTTGCTTTGCATTTTACAGATGCAAGGCGTGTACATAGCACTGTGAATGTGCTGCCCAAAGTCTACCAAAAAAATGTTAGCAGATAAGTAAAGGTTTTTTTTGGGGGGGGTAGAAACGACATACATTCTTTTACCAAAAAAAAAAACCTCTTCCTGCTGGCTATTTTTTCCTACTTTAGTTCCTCTTTAAAGTGTAGTTCCACTTTTGCAGTCAAAAGAAAGTGAGAAAATTCCACTATATGTCCGTGTTCCTATTCACACAGCATATCTAAAAATATATTTTTTTAATTATATTATTAAGCTGTGTCTTTGTTGAAGGCCTTTATGCCGATTTGAAGCTACTCTGAGCAGTTTGAGAGTGAAAATATAGTGTCAGACTGAGCTTCCTCTCACAATGCCTCGAAGGCTTTAACCCTTTGTTAGGACAGACAGTGTTCAAATCTAGTTTACAACTGGTAATGAGATCTGCCAGCACAGTACAGACAGGGTTATAGTAAACATTGACCTTTTTAGCTCTGTCTTTGGTTAAAGCCTTTATGCAGATTCCAGGCTACTCTGAGCAGCTTGAGAGTAAAACTATAGTGTCAGACTGAGCTTCCTCTCATTAGCACATAATTCTAATTAGAAGAAGCTCAGTCTGACTTTATCCCTTTGTAAGCACAGACAGTGCTCAAATCTAGCTTACAACTGGTAAATGAAATCTGCCAGAACAGTACAGACAGGGTTAATTAGAGTAAACAGCCTCCCCTCCAGCCCCCTCCTTAACATTACAGGTGGGGGGGGGGGGGGGGGGGCCAGGCGTAAAGTTGTGTAAGGGGCCCCAAAATTTCTGATGGCTGCCCTGTAAAGG
>NW_017307149.1:217684-256180 GCF_000935625.1 Nanorana parkeri
CCCCCCCCCTTAAAATAGGGGGGGGGGGGGGGGGGGGGGGGAGCAAGGTCGAATTTTTAAGGGGAAAAACGCACTTAAAAAGCAATTTCTTTAGGTTCTGCAATGTGAATAGGAACATATAACACACAGTAGACGTTATCCCCATTTGGCAGGAAAAGTGGTACTTACATTTTAGGACATGCAGTGCAATTTGCTTTTACTGTCTCAGTTAAACCCAAGACTGTCACTTAAAGTTAACCTGCCATGAGAGAAATAAGGGACCTGCCATTGATGACGACCTCAGAATGTTAGTTGCCTGGAAGTCATAACTTATTGCTTTAGTACTAGGACTCATTCACCTGCAGCAAATATGCAGATCAGCAAAATCAGTCAGCTGTCTCTATCAGCATATTTCTTCTGGACCAGCGACTTAGTATTGAAGCTAAAAGGTCAGCATGAAAACCAGGAGTATTCTTATTAGGAGAGGGACAGGGATGCCAATTGCCATGTTTCTGTGGTGATCAAGTTTCTTTCAGCTGTTGGGTTCTATTGGGTAAACTATCTAAACTACTGTGTAAAAGCCTTTATCCATAGCAGACATGGGTCTTTGCAAAACTAGTGAAGTTAAAATTAGGGATGCACCGATATATCAGCCGCCATAATGCCGAAAGTGCCATTTTCTGGCCAATACGTTGCTGCATCCGTTCTTTCTCTCCTCCCCGCTGGCGCTGCTCTGTGTCCCAGCGGGAAGGAGAAAAACTGTCACTGGCGGTGAGAGCGCTGTGAGCGGCCAGCATCTCTCCTCCCCTCACCGCTCAGCCTCCTGTGATAGTTCAGAGGAGAGCAGTGTGTGTGTGACAGCCCGCTCTGTCACAGTAGCCTGAGCTCCGCTCGCTCAGCCTTCTGTGACAGCTGTCAGGATGGAGAGCGGTACAAGCAGTCAGTGATCGCTGAGTGTTTGTACATAATTCAGGACAGAGTATGGTTACTGTATCCTCTATTATGAATGAATGGGAAGTGATCTACATCCCTTCCTGTTCATTCATAGTTGTGGTTATAGTAAACACACTCTGTCCTCATGTTATGAATGAACAGGAACACTCAGTATAGAGGATTCCTGTTCATTTATAACAGAGTCCTCAATCTCTTTTTCTATTTTAAAAGGGAAATATCAGGGTTCCGTTTGGACCCCCAATATTTCTCAGAAACCCCTAAAAGTAAAGTAAAAAATAAAAATATTTTAAGAAAAATGAATAAATAAATAAAAATTAAATATAATTTTTTTTAAAGTTTATAAAAAATAAATAAAAATAAAATGTTTAAAAAAAATTTAGAAAAAGTTAGAATAAAAAACATTTTCGGTTTCGTTTCAGTTTGGAAATGTTTAATTTCGGTGCACCTCTAGTTAAAATACAAAAAGAACAGAATGGACCATGAACAGGTATAGTTACTAAAGCCGCTTTGTCTGACACTTGCTTGTTATAATCTAGAAAGGGCTGGAGTAGCCTCCCTTATTAAAGGAAGCCACGGATCATTATCAGAAATCCACGCCGGATACATTAATATAATAAAACATTTCATTTTCTAATCGATGTGTATTTTCTGACATTTTAGATATACGGTTTATTATAATTTCTCACATATTCCTATTCTCGTCATATTTCTTCTATTGCTCTTCTCATTTTTTGTTCCTCTTCTCTTAGCCCCCTATAACTTGGCCAATTCATCTTTTTTGTATTCCCGTGCTGACACCGGCCCCATACGTTAGCTTGTTACATACAGACACAGGGTTATGAACATCTATTTTTGCACATTGATCTTTTGGCAGCATTTAACAAGGAAGATTTCCCTACCTTCCATAACAGACAAAAAAAACAAAAACAAGTCCTTCCTTGGGTAAATGACACTGTATGACCAAAGGTTTGTGCACACCTGACCATCACATCTATATAAACTTGTTGGACATCCCATTTATAAATCATGGTTGTTAATATGGACTTGGACCTTGTTTTCAGGGTGTAACAGGCTCCACTCTTCTGTGAAGGCTTTTCTAAATATTTTGGAGTGTGTCTGTGGCATTGTGTAGCCATTCCCAAAAGAGCATTTGTAAGAAGACCTGGCTCACAATTGATACCAAAAACATTTAGTAGGGTTATCAACAGTAGGTAATTGGGGGTGCATAGTGTTCTGTTTAGGCTTTTTTTTTTCATATCTCTATAGGTTGAACTCGATGGACATGTGTCTTTTTTTCAACCTGACTAACTATGTAACTATGTTATGGAGTCGGGATTCTCTGCAGCCCACTTAAATTGCTTCACACTAAACTCGTAAAAACCATGTCTAGATGGAGTTGGCTTTGTGTAGAGAATCACAGTCTTGCTGGAACAGAGAAGGTCAGTCCATATTCTGTTCGAAGCTCTCAATTGTTTAAAACAGGGGAAGACAAATAAATATGGAATTCAGGAGCCATCCTCTCCCATCTAGGAGCCAGCTCCATTGACATCAGCCAAAGAATACCTTAAAAGTTCAGTGTCCGCTGTAATTTATAAAGAGCATTGGCTAACTGGCCCCTGGGATTTGTCTGGTCCTGGTCTAAAATATCTTTGTATGCAGTACTGTAGTATTAACTGTGTCCTTCACTGGAAACTAGGGATGCACCGTTATCACTTCAGATACCAGTGATACTTGGCATTTTCATGAGAACTACCAGGGTTGCAGAGGTTGCAGCTGGGAGGCTCTGGCGCTCCACCACTGTCCTGAAATCATTGGTCTGTATTGTTTTAGAAAAACTGTCACATGACAAACAAAAATGTATCAGTACTTGTACCTGTGAGGACTTGGGCAAGTATCAGTACTTGTACTGGAAAAATGGTATCGGTGCATCCCTCATATATATATTTATAAAAAACAAATCATAGATTAAAACAGAGATGTACAAATCCCAGGAGCTCCGTATGCTCCTTACAAATCTAGTCTTGGAGCTGAAAAAGTATCTGTACTTGTACTTGTACCGAGTACGGTACTTGGTATCGGTGCATTCCTACTGGAAACGCCTAAACTTTGTAATTTGGAGGGGTGTCCACATTCTTTTTCGCCACGTAGTTTATATGTCAGAACATCCGCAGACTTGCCTCGAGGACTTTTGCATCTAAGATGGTGGGCTGGTTACCTGGACTCTACCTGGCCTATAGTATATATAATGATATGGAACCATAGCAATCCAGTATGGCTTCCTTATTTACTACATTATGTAGAGTGAAACCTCAGCTGTCCCATAGGATAAAATAGATGTGTACACTGATGGTTTTCCCTAGTTTGTTTATGAAATGCTGAACTGAATTGGTCAAACACAGCTCTAGATTTTTAAAAATGTTCTTTCACATGTTGGAGGCAACCCAATGAACTGCTCTATGAAAAATATTTAATTTCTCTGAAACTTTGTGTGCTACATTTAGATGTATATAGTGCTTAGTTGTTTTTTTTCCCCTTTTAATTTATTACTCGTTGGTAATTATTATGTTTTATTAGAACATCATCTATGATTCTATACGTGAAGCTGGTTTATATAAATGAAATCATGCAGAGGTAACGGTGTCAATCATCTGTCAGTAACATCCTGTTGGGGGGAGTTGCCGACTTCTGTTTGAGTGACGTTTCCCTAAATTATTACATTGTTGTAGCATTTATAGGGTTTACCGCGCTGGGAAGGTACTTCATGTTGTCATCGGAGATCAAATCAACAAGTAAAAAAAAACGGTGAGGGGAAAAAAAAATCAAATAACTTCAGCATAAAATAATATTTCATATAGTGGTAGATAGTCTTATGTATTTTGGTTTTCTTCGTATATAGTCCTTGGATATTGCTCTGGCCTCTGCTTGTAGTCGCTATGACACATCTATAATCTTCTAATCCTCTCATTTTCAGCCTTTTTTCCCCAACACGTCTTTAACACAAAACTTCAGACGAGAAGTGTAATACACTAGTTATTAGAGAAGGGCTCTCCAGTTACAGATGTCATTTGTTCTTGCTCTCTAGCATTGCTGGGCTTTAAACTCTTCAAATATAGTTCCCCTTATGTAAGTATTTCTGGGTAAAAGGACTGGTCAGCACCACCCTGTAAGCAGGGTCAGTGGTTGCCTCTTTGCCTCTTGTAGTTCTTTCCAGCGGCGGTGACTTCATTACCTGTTGCAGGAAGAGAGTGGGTGGGTGCTTCATGTACATACTGGGGTTGATTTACTAAGGCCGGGTTCACACCTAGGCGGCACCATTTTTGCTGGTTTGTATGCGCGTGTTCAGCGTACGGCTTTACACGCGTTGTGCACATTTTGATGCATGTTTGCATGCGCATTTTGACTGGCAGCTTATTAAACATTGCGGGCAATGGATGAAAGCACATTTAAACGAGCGCGAAAATGTGCAACATTTCTTGCTTTCGGGCGTTTCCATTGAAGTCTATGGGGCAAAAACAAAAAGCGTGCTTTTAACTGCCCAAAGAAGTTCATGTATCGTTTGTTTTCCTGCTCAGGTGCAAACAGGGGCCAATAAAAATCATGGGATTTCTTGTGTTGGGCATTTTAAAAGCGCTTGTCCAACTAGGTGTGAACCAGGCCTAAAGTGAAATAGGCTGTTCACATTGTAAGTGAATTTGCACTGTGCAGGAGACGTTTCCCCTTAGCTTGGTGAATGTGGTGAAATTTCAAAGTATACCCAATCATGTGCAAGGCAATTAAATAAATTAAAAAAACAGTGTTTTTGCTTGCACGTGATTGGGTGATAAACTTCCCTTGCAAAGTGCAAATTGGCTGGTACTTTGGAGGAGGAACCTTGTGATGATGTCACACAGGACAAAAAGCACTGAGAGTAAAGAAAATTGGGTCATGCAAGTGACTTTTAGAAACTTTTAGGAGGCGGGAGACGATTATAATAAAACGTTATCATTTTGCCTGGAGATCAGCTTTATTTATGATAGTCTGTCTCCCACTTCTAGAAGCCTCGACGGGGCAAGGAAGTTAAAGCACCTGAAATACACAAAAGGCTTTATATGCAAATGTATGTTACAGTACTGTCTGTGTTGCTCACATCACCAACCAGTTGTGTTATTTTTTTTTTGGGTTCTTGCTTTTTTAAATCAAAGTAAAGCTTTCTGTTGGAATATCTTACTAAAGAAGATTTGAAGTATGGTAAGAACATTCCTTATATCCTTTACATGAGCAAAAAAACCCTGTTGTCATTACACCATGAATACCAACTTTATAAAATGTTATCCTATACTATACTGCAACCTATACTGCAAACTAGAGATGTACGATATATCGGCCGCCGAAACACATCGGCCGAAAATGGCACTTTTGGCATAATGCAGAAAGTGCCATTTCCTGGCTGATACAGCGGTGCATCTGTTCTTCTTTTTTTCCTCCCCGCTGGGCGCTGCTCTGTGTCCCAGCGGGGTGGACAGAAACTGTCACAGGCTGCCGAGCACTGCGGGAGGAGAGCGCTTTGAGCGGCTGGGGTCTCTCCTCCCACACCGCTCAGCTTCCTATCACAGTTCGGCAGAGTGGTGTGTGGGCGGAGACAGCGAGCGCTGTCACAGCATGCTGAGCTCTCCTCCCTCTCCGCTCGCTCAGCCTCCTGTGACAGCGTGTCAGAGAGGAGAGTGGTACAAACATTAAGTGATCAGGGATCGCTGAGTGTTTTTATGCATAATTGAGGACACAGTATGGTTACTATATCCTCAATTATGAATGAATGGGAAGTGATCTACATCACCTCCTGTTCATTCATAGTTGTGGTTATAGTAAACACACTCTGTCCTCATGTTATGAATGAACAGGAACACTCAGTATAGAGGATTCCTGTTCATTGATAACAGGGGATACAGAAAAAGAGATTGAGGACTCCGTGTCCTCAATCTCTTTTTCTATTTTAAAAGGATTAGACCCCCAATATTTCCTTGAAGCCCCTAAAAGTTAAGTAAAAAATATTTAATAAAAAATAAATCAATAAAAATAAACATAACAAAATAAAAAGTTTATTAAAAAAATAGATAAAAATAAAATATTAAGGCAAATTTGAAAAGTTAAAATAAAAAACATTTTCGGTTGCTGCCTGACTTTTTTTAATTTCGGTTTCGTTTTGGTTTTGAATTTTTTTTTAGAAAGTAAAACAAATCCACACAGTATTTCTGAGTCACAAGAAACATTTATTCTAACCTCATTGTTGCCTTCCAGGGCATTTGGAGTCTTTTCTTCCCATTTCTCTCTGCAACACTGCATGGACTCTCTTGTCTCAAAGGTATTGTTCTAAAGCTATGGGCTGTGAAGTATTAAAGAGGAACTTTACCCAGATCTTCAAAATAACAACAAAGAAATCTTTAGAAATAATGACAATCTACACACAGATAATTGCCGGCTTTTTATTTTTGTATGCCTTACATTTCTTTTCTTCCCCAGTCTTCCGGCAGGGGCCATTTTAACTAAGGGCAGGTTACTGGAGCTCCCTTTACTTCCTCGATTTCTGGCACAGGTGACTAGGACATGTGACCATGCACATCATCTCAGGGGAGGAAAATGCCTTTCCCTGAGATCTCCTGAGATTACAGATGAGATTTCCCAGCAATGCTCTGCTGATGAAACCTTCCCAGGATGCAACGCTTGAGCACATTGCATCATTAGTGTCATAGAGGACCAGGAAGTGGAGAAAAAGAAATTGTAAGTAAAAGAAAAATGTTTGTTTAGCTAATGAATGTAAGATGATTTTATATCTGTATGCTTATGTGATTTTTAGTCAAAGGGGGTAAAAATCCACTTTAAAGCTGAATATTAGACAAACAGACACAGTTAAAGGAGAACTATGGGGTTAGGGCTTTTCCCCATAGTTCTCCTTAGGGTAACGGGAGGACATAAACTGTCCGATCGGAGCAGGGAGGGGGGGAATCCAGTCCCTTCCCTGTCACGTTTCTCTGCCGTGACAGGATCGAGAAGTGAGCGAGCGACGGTATGTGTTCGCTCACTTCCCGATCTACTGAGCCGACCTGTGACAGTTTCATTGTCACTGGTCGGCTAGAACTCACGGTGAGAATCACTCACCTCATAGTTCTCCTTTAAAATGAATGTGACTTTTTTTTTTTTCTGACAACATTTTGGCCATCCAATCCTGATTTACATATCTGCCAGGCTGATTTTCTACTGCAGTTAAGTGATATAACTAGGTCACCCCCCTGCCTCCATCCTGTGAATGGATAGTGCCTGAGCAGCAGCAGCAGCCCCATCCCTCTGTTTCTCTGCTTTCTTCTCCTGTCAGCATGTCCCTTGTTAACATGTGAATTCAGTAGAGCTTGGTTGGTTGCTAGTGATGCCCCTCACTCCCCCAGTCTGAGTGTTCCAGTACAGGGTTTGCAAGAGGCTCATATCAAGTCACACATTCAGGTACTCACACAAGTTGCATTTAAATATAAATTCATCTTTTTGTGAACACATCGCGGCATTAAATTGTATATTTTTTTAATATCTGCCTGGAGTCCTAATGCTGTTTTTGTTTTTCTTCCATTAATGCCGCCGCTAGTTGTGCATTTTGTTTTAAACATCTGAGGTGAAGGCAAGCACAAGAGCTACATCAGGTTAATAAAAGCTCAAAACATTTTTCCCCGTGCAGTTACTTACTAAATTCTGCGCAGTATGTGAAGGACATCTACATTAACATACATGACCTCTCCTTCACCATGGCAGAAAGGAATTTCTTTGGGACATTTTGTCCTGGATCTTGCTTTTTTACCTCTCGGTAGATGTAATAAAAGCTTGGCAGGTATGGACGGCAGCTGGGGTGTCTGTCAATAGGGTATTTTTGTTTGTTTTGTACTCTCAGGAGTTTAGAGACAGTATGTAAGGTCAGGGAAAAAGGTAAACATAATGGAATCCTCTCTACAGAGTCTCTTAGAACATCTTGTATTAGCACTGAGGATATACACAATGATTTATGTTCCAGGAAAAAAAACACACTATGTTCCAAAATTCTCAATAACAATTTGAGTGCAGAGGATAAAACAACTCGTAAATAAAATGGAAATGAATATCCGCTCTGCCACTCAACTGGCGATCTCAAAATAGTATTTGACAAGCAGATGATCTTGCCAAATGTCCTTGTATGAACACCAGCTTCAGTTGTGCTCTGCTCTGGGTAGCTGACAACCCACGCAGGGTACCCACACACGGAAAGTATTACTCTTTAGTCTCAGTAAGGGAAAACCCTTCTGTATAGGAGTATTCTCCTGGGACGGGCTCTCCTGACCTGCTCAGATGTAAAGCTAAAGACTAATGATGTGTGCTTTGTGTTGCAGTATGTAACACTCATGGCAAGTAATTCATCTTTATGCCACACATCCTTTACTTGTGGAGCATTTCATGCCGATGTTCCCTATTACTGAACATGGAGAGAACTCTCTGGTTGAAATGTTGGGCTGCAAAGCAGGTATGTAAAAAGTTTTTGCTGTACATGTGCTTTGAGGGTAAGTGTCCTTCTGGAACTGCCTTGGACACACTCATCAAGGATGTTTCTATGGGCAAGAGTACTCGTCTACCCCAGCAGAAGAAGTCTAAGTCTTAAGCTGAGAACAATCACTCTTGTGAGGCAAAGAGGAATTCCTTTCGTTTTCCCAGGCTTCAGCCTCTAAGGCCAAACCTAAACCAGCAGCCCAGTTTTGCCAAAAAACCCTTGGGCCCCTTAATCTCTCAAACCCGTAGACAAGTCCTGTTTGCATGATGGGCTCCACCGCTTTCAAAATTGGGGGAGACATCTGTTGGCTTTTGCCAAGGTAGTTGTAACGGGCTGTAAACTAGAGATCAGCTCTCAACCCCCTCCCTGATTCATGCTTTTCAAACTTCCAGTGTCACTGCTTTGATTAGCAGACCTCCATGCAGCCCTTGCAGGTCTTCTTGAGCATGGAGTTATCATCCCACATGGTGTTTGGGAAAGTTTTCAAGGATTTTATTCCTTTTCAGTTCCAAAACCAAAAAGGGGCAATACCAAGGCCCTGTTTTGTGTTTGGCTTCTGAAAATTGACGTATTTGTCGAGCGATTTGCTGCACCAGAAATTCGAGCTGCAATAACTTTTATTTCATGTGTATTACGTGTGAGGATTAGCTCCAAACGGTAGTGCGTTAAGGACACTTCCACTCAATTAAGTTTTCTTTTTAGGGCTTCTTTGCCCACTTTTATTGGTTCTAAAGTCAACAAAAGTTCCACACAGGTTTTCCCAACAAATAGTACACAGTACTGGCAACAAAAACACTGATTAGGCTGCACCTCACCACACTGGAGTATTGCCACACAGGCTGGTTCCAGGGTGGAGCCCTCCAGACCCCTGCACAGAGACCTCCTCTGTCTCCCAGGTGGATTCCTGAACATTAAACAGCATTCTCTTGATAATGACTGTGCACAGGTGCACAACCACTCGGTGCTGGCCCCTACTACAGTCCGGACCCAGGAATGGAGATACCATCCCTCCCAATGCTCTTTGAAATCTCCCAGTTCCAGGAACCCAAGCCAAATCCGGAAAACCTGGGAACTGCAAAGCCATCCACGTACTGCCACATACACTTATTATATCTTTAAATTTATCACAGCAAGAAAAATACGTATACGGCACCCTAAAAAATGAAATACTGTCTCAGCCTCAGTGTAACCCATAATGCTAACCTGAAACTCACTTCATAACTTTTTGAACCTGAACCCACATACCTGTTTTCTACATCAGACTTTCTACAAACAACTTTATCTGTCCTACTAAAGTCATCTTCACCACTCCTCCCCTTCCTAGCATGTTTTTGAATGGGTGGAGAGATTGAGCAGTGGCTAAAAGTTTGCTGCAGGAGGGGAGGTGCCAGAAAGATCAAGCCAGCCCTGCATAGCCTGATTCCAGCATGAGCGCCTGTGCATGTGCATTGTTCTACTCATAGAATTGTGCTCGGCCACCTGGCTATGTGGAGACGACTCCACAGTGCCAACTGAGCTTTTTAAGGTTGAGACCTGCAACTCATTGATGAGTAAGATATTTCAATAGTGGTCACCTTCTGTATGCACTCCCTAATGCTTCTTCACATTTGCCTGGCTTCTATGACTGTCTGATCATGTTGGCTTGGGAGAAAGTCGGGGTGAACCAAGTTGTCAATGCTTGACATAAAGTGTACCTATCATCATTGTAGGCCATATATTGCTGATCTCTTTGCCGTCTACTTTTTCATACATGTTACCATATCAGAAACATTTTTATTTGGTAGTAGAAGTGAAATAATGTGCAGTTATCTTAAAATATTAAGCTTCCACCTATGTACAGCAGTAGTTTCTGCTCAGTGGCTGTGAGTTCCTGCACATCATGCACTTAAGTTTCTTACTAAAATGCACCTAAGGCTGTAAAGCTCAGACTATGCTATGACTGGTAATGGTGGAGAAGGCGGGCGCGGTCTTGGATGTTAAGGAATTTAGGTTTTAGTGTACTCTGAACCAGTTATATTAGGCCCAGTCACCAGTACCTGTCAGGATCAATCTCTATTTACATACCAGGTACCAAGTCACCTGTACAATGTCACAGTGATGTTGTATGATGCTGAAGGACAGATGGAACATGCTACAGCTAAAGATAGGAAAAACTCATGTTAAAACCTGGTGACACGTCTCTCACATCTATTTATCTATCTAGCTTCCTCTCTGGTACATCATCTCTTATCTCAGAGTAACAGCTCTGCCTGTCACACCTGACTCTCCTACAACCTCCCTGATAGCTCTGCCAAGATAATATTCCAACCAGATAGAGATACAAAGAACTAGTGTAGTGTCCACCATTACCAGTCATAGCATAGTCTGAGCTTTACAGCCTTAGGTGCATTTTAGTAAGAAACTTAATTGCATGGAGGTGCAGGAACTCACAGCCACTGAGCAGAAACTACCGCTGTACATTGGTGAAAGCTTAATATTTTAAGATCACTGAACATTATTTTAAGGTAACCATACTTATTATTTTGGCCAAAAATAATTAAAACCCTTAGCACTTCAAGTTCTGCTGCATAGTAGATGTCAGAGAAACTATCCAAAGGGGAATGAGCGTAGCATTGGTCCAGTTTATCTTTAATCGGCAGAGAAGAAGATTTGCCTGACAATTCTATAATCTGGTCTATCAGTTCTACCATGGCTACTGTTTCTAACTAGGGATGCACCGATACTGATACTAGTATCTTTATCGATACCGAGTGTTTGGGCGAGCCCAAATGCTCCTATACCAGAACTTCCGGTCAGAGAGACATCTCACTCTGACCGGCAGTGCTGACGGAGCATGGAGCCGGCTTCCTTTCCAATAAGGAAGCCGGACGGCAGGTTATGACCCGGCTTCCTGATTGGCTAAGTAGCCAGATTCACTTGTAGCTCGGCAGCCTGTCTTCCTAACCAATCAGGAAGCTGGGCGGTACCTCACAACCCGGTACCCGGCAGCCTGGGGAAGTGAAGCCAGTGTACTTCGGATAGAACACCGGCTTCCCAGGCAATCAGGAAGCCAGGCAGTGGTCAGGTCATGATCCGCCTCCCAGCTTCCTGATAATCGGGGGACACGGCACCGGTATCTGTATTCGGTATCCGCGAGTACCCGGAAAAAAAATATCGGTACTCGATACCAAAAAAACGGTATCGGTGCATCCCTACTTATGAATGCTGTGGAGCTCTGATCTCACACACACTGTCTCCCAGCTTCTGAGTGTGTATAACTGTATCAGATAAGAGAGCCCTGTAGTCATTTACATCCCTCTTGACTATGCGGTTCAGTTCTGCTAATTAAAACACTTACTCTGTTAGTAGCCAATAGAGAAGAGGCTGAGCCTGGTGCAAACCCAGTTTGCCCAAGTCCACTCCAAACTCTGGCTGCCGCCTCTCCTCCCGATTCAATCAGTAACAGAAGTTGAGGCGGTGCTATTCCCTGCCCCCTTGTGATGTATAGCTGCAGGGTGGGGAATGCACTTCCCTGCAATTGATTGGGTCAGGAGGAGGGGGTGGCAGTCAGAGTCTTAAGGCTTGGCTGTACTCATTCAAACTGGGTTCCCACCAAGCCCAGCCTCATCACAAGTAGCTAATGTGAGGCCAGGCAGTTGGCAAGGGAGCAATGCTTCCTACTAAGATTAAAGGTGTGCTTTACATAAAGGCATCAGCACAAAACAACAGACTGCTGCATGATTGGAAATATTGATTTGCAGTTAACAAGTACAAAGGATTCAATAATGCAGCTCTAGGAAGCCGTGCATAAAGGATTCCAGTGAAAGTTTTAACATGAAAACATTGCAGAAGAAATTGAGATGTAAAAGATTTCACTCCTCATGTATATGTGGCCTTCATTTATCGGTGGCCATGTAATGCACGCTGAAGCCGACACTAAGAGTTAATAGAGTGATAGTTGCCACTTGCAGCATTGCTGGGTTATGTCTGCTCTTTGAAGTCTTTTTTGTTGTTGTCACCATTGTGTTTGTTCCCAAAAGCTCCGAGTACAGGAGAGGTGTTTTCAATGCCATTATAGGTCAGGAAACGGAAAGCTTTTTCCTTTTTATTTTTGTCCTGTATCAACTTTGGCTCTCGAGCTTTGCAAATTGACACGCTGTATTTTGTGTTGCAGGTGTCTTCATTTAATCTCTGTGGCCCTCGCTGTACAAGTTGAACTGCATAAACTGGTCCTGTTTGTGTTGCTATGCAACAGAAAATTACGGAGACCAGTAAAAAAAAAAGATGTTGCGAGTTTATGGTAAAGCTCGGCCTGTTTTGTGTGTGAGCCGATGCATAAAATCCAGAGGTGATGGATTTGATATTAAACTACACTGACGTGTGTTTTCAGTGGGATTTGGGACATGACTTCCTCGGCGGCTGCAACAGTCAGCTCTGTAACACGTACCATTGTGTGTAGTTCAGTGAATTTACACTCTGCATATTGAAAAACAAATTCAAATCAAATCGCTTGTTCAAATAAGGTAAGAGACCTAAAAATTTGCGCTGGAATCTAGAATCTTTCACGTGTGCTGAATAATGATGACTTCCTTTATTATTTTTTACCCGAGACTTCCCCAAAGGGACATTTTCTTCATCTCTTTTCCACGTTTTGTATATTTTGCGGCACGGAACCAGAAATGCCTATGCCTGCTTCTCTGTCTCAAAATCCCTTCACCGAGCAAGTGTGTGATGTATTCACAGGCGACATTGTGTATGTTTTATAAATAGTGTTTTTCATTAAAGCTGATAACAATGCAGGAAGACAAAACTACGCACAAAAATGTTGTGCCTGGCTTGCCTTTTATTATTACAGTGCCTGCCACCAGTTTCCTTGTTGCTCCATTAGGGCTTATGTACACAGGTGCAGCTTTAAAGAAGACATTTTCATAAGTGGGGCTTGAGTGGGGCTATTCCCACAGTTCTCGTTTTTGCCTAGGATAAAAAAAAAGTTATACTCACCCGATCCTCAGAGCCAGACTAGACTGGTCCCTTGAGTCCTCATTCACACTAGAAAAGGCCGGCAGGTACAGCACCGTGCTGCATGCACGGCCGTATCGGGCAGCTCCCGGGAAGGACAGTTGCTGCGTGTGATTAGTACACAGCCCAGCCTCCTTCTCTATGGGACTACGCGGCCGTACGCCACCCTACGCTCACCCCAAGTGCAGGTCCGTACAGGTGCGGGTGTTCCGCCTTGGACGCAGACAGGATCCATCCTGCCTGCGTATGAGTATGGACACCCACACCCGCACTGACGTGCAGGGCAAGTGAGCGTAGGGCGGCGTACGGCCGTGTAGTCCTATATAGAAGGACAGGGGCTGCATACTAATCACACGCAGCACCTGTCCTTCCCGGGAACTGCCCGATACGGCCGTGCACGCAGCACGGTGCTGTACGTGCCGGCCTTTTCTCGTGTGAATGAGGCCTGAGTATCTCTCCCCCTCAACTGCGGCAGTCTAGGAATCTTTGGGTCATCACGTCCAATACAGTGTATAGGATGTGAGGACGCCGAATGACATACCATCGCTGCAGCAAAGGAGGAGAGGGGCTGGAGGGAGCACTGTCAGCTCAGAGGATTGGGTGAATATAATTTTTTTTTAATACAATGTCTGCCCGGAGTTCTTCTTTAAAAGCATGCGTTCAAACACAAAATTCTGCTTTCCCTGCAATGTTAACGCATCTCCAACAGGCCAGTGCTATTCAGTCCAAAACTAGGGCACAGGGATGACCACTGTGCTCCCTCCTGCTTCCCCCTTGCCCAATCAGCAGACTGGATGAAAGGAAGGTAAATGAAGCAGCCATTTTTTTATACAGACAACCGTCATATGGGAAGAGTATCAGTACAATGATTTCAGAGGTGTTTTGTGCATAGGGAGGAGGTTGTATTTATATTAATAAATCAGGATGTGTATTTGGGACGTATAATTGAGATTAAGATTTCTGCCTGGAGTTCTGCTTTCAATATATGGGACATAGGTGATGTGGACTTGAACTTGATCTGGGAAGCCCTTCCATGTGCATCTTACTTTAACCCCTTTGTGACTGACGACGTACAGTGTACGTCGCCAGCATCGGGGCTGTTTAAACAGACTCCCGGCGACTTTTGCCGCCGGGAGTCTGTTTAAACTTGTAGAGCCGACTGTCGGCTTTACAACAGAAGCGATCCTGGCGACTTACCTGTCGCCAGATCGCTTCTGCGTCCCGAAGAAGGGGCTGCCCCCCCCCGCCGGACACCCCCGCCGTGCTTCCCGGGCTCCGTTGCCCCTCCTACGGGCCCGGGACCGGCGATCTTTGTGTCCGCGGGGAGCTGGGGAGGAGGTCGACGAACTTCCGTTCATCGATCCCCTCCCCGTTCTATGGGACCGGGAGCGATGCAGATTGCATCACTTCCGGTCCCTGGGCTGTCAGTTCTGGGCTCCTGCAGCCCAGCTATAAGCTATTGAAGTGCGATCTGCACTTCAATAGCTTATTTCCAGTGTAAAGGTGACACTGGGGGTCTTTTGGACCCCCAGCATCACCTTAAAGAGTACCTGTCACCACCATCTGCTATCACATGGGGGGGCTTGTAAGCCCCCCCCATGTGATAGCAGTCAAAGTAAAGTAAAAAAAAAAAAAATGTAAAATTTAAATAAAATAATAATAAAAAGATTTTAAAAGTCCCCCGCTCCCGCGAGCACGCGCGTCGCCAAGTAAACACGCGTCGGGTGCGCCTACATATGAAAACGACGAAAGCGCTACACATGTTGGGTATCGCCGCGCACGTCGGAGTGAGAGCAATAATGGGGTGTTTTAAGTAATTTTCAGGCCTAAAATGTGGAATATAACATGGGTACAAAAAATGAAAAAAAGGCCTCAGTCATGAAGGGGTTAAAAGCTAGTTATAAATTTATTGTGGTTGCTATTTTTGTTTAGCTTGCTGTGTGTGTGTGTGTGTGTGTGTGTGTGTGTGTGTGGGGAGTCTCAGCTGCCATAGTAATGTCATGGGCTTCAGGTGTGTTCCTGTGCCTTAAGCCTAGAGGTGGTCCATTGTTCCTTATCTGTCCTCAATGTATTCATTGCTATAGATGCTCGATGATGGAGGCTCTCCTAGATTAGAGTTAGGACCGCACTACACAGAGGGGCCTGGACGAGTCAGTGCGGCTTCCACATATTTTGCAAAAGTTGCGTGACTAAAACCTGTGTTTTTAACACAACTTGTTGGGCAGTCTGGCGGGTGAGTGTGCTGGGAAACCTTTGTGTTTGCACCGTTATTGGAAATTGATTTGTGTAGTTGCCATTTGTGTTTAGCTTGAAGCATAAAGTATGTTGATACTTCCCAGATCATTTCTGCATTGAAAGAAACTAAACTCAGGAAGCTTGTGTAAATGTTGAAGGTTGCCTGCTGCACACCATACAGAGCTGTGACCAATGTAGGTAAGATAGGTGCTCAATGTGACCACCACAGATGGCGCCGTGCAAAACCTCAGAAATACTTGAAATTGCAGGGATGGTATCATTGCAAATAATGTCACACAGGTCCAAAGTGCCAATGTTTTTCGGGGCTGTGCAGGGTCACTTCTTCAAGGTGACACATGCATGTAGTATATGCATTTGTCGCTGAGTTACCGTGAGGAAGGAACCCTACACGGCCACGAAACATTGCCAATTTTGACCTGTGTGACATTATTTGCAATAGATTATTCCATCCTTGCAATTCTGAGTGCTGGTGACCTATCTTCACATTTCTGATTGCAGGCTGAAACATTTCATATATGTACATAAGAAGTTTATGGCATTGTTAGGGCTCTTTCCCAATGACGCAAATGCAGACGTGTGGCCATACAGTGAAAAATACGCCTGCATTTGCTGCGCACGGGAGCCCCAGCGGCAGCATGTTTGTGTCCATAGCATTCCATGGACAGAATATGCGGGTAAACACAAGTACCAGCGTTTGCAAGTGTGTGCGCATACGGTCCTGAACTTAAAACTAGGGATGCACCAATTAGAGTTTTTTCGGTTACGAGTACAGATAATTTTTTTGCTGTACTTGCCGATACCGAATACAGATACCGGAAGTCCCATTAAGGAAGCCAGACGGCGTGTAAAGACTCGCCACCCGGCTACCCGATTAGCAGGGAAGCTGTCTCCATGCTTCGTCATCACCTGGTGACAAGGGAGCATGGAGCTAGCTTTCTGGCCAATCAGGAAGCCGGGCGGCGTGTAATGACTCGTTGCCCGGCTTCCTGATACCGGAATCTCAGGTATAGGGCCAGGCATCGTAGCATTTGGACGAGTACTCGCCCAAATACTCGGCATCAGGACTGATACTGTTACTAGTATCGGTGCATCCCAACTTGAAACGTCTGTGTTCAGAAACTTTCATTTGTATTTGCGTTTACATACATATACCTGCGTCCAGCATATTCTGTCCATACAATCCTATGGACACAAAAATGCTGCAGCTGGGGCTCCCAGGTGCCACAAATACATGTATACTTTATGCTATATACCCATACGTCTGTATATACATCTGTGGGAATGAGCCCTTATAGCCTATCCAGTGAGGCAGTGCAAGGAGGAGAGATGACATGCATCAAGCTGTAACACAGAGCAGCCAGAGTCAGTGAACACAATTCTCATTGATTGGTATGGATTTCTCTGTCATCTAAAATCTCGTATCCTGATATCTGCACTTCCGTACTAAATAAGCCAGGAATTGTCACAAATGAGTTGTCACGTCTGCATGCGTGTCACCTTAAAAAGTTTGTGAAGTAGCGCAAAAAAGCCCAAAAAAAACAAATCCTCAACCGTTGGTTTTTGTGTTGACGTATTTATAAAGAGATAAGTGTGAAACAGAAGGTGCAATCCACTGAAAATGCCTTAAGCACAAACGTATATGTTAAAATGATACCTTTATTGATGTACCCTTCAGTCTGACTGCAACAAGACAGACGTCAGAGAAACCATTTTATATGGACGGTAGTCATACCCAAAGCTTTCCCTGCCTCAGTGATATGAATACTGATGGTTGGAATATTGATCCAGCATATAAAATGGCTGTCTCTCTATCGTATAGATTGCATGTACATATTATATGCAAATAAAAAAACAGCTAACAAATTTTGAAGGGATTAGAATCAGCATAGTTTTGATTAAGCATATATATAAATTCCAAGGTTAGTACTAAACAGGCTTTTTTGTTGTTGTTGTTGTTTATAAGCAGTGATCTTAAGTGTATGCTGTTCCTAGTACTTCAGAATGAAAGTTTCACAGTAGTTTAAACACATTTATTCATTGTACCCAATTAAGATCATACGTGGGAAGTTCCAAAATTGACCACGTAACTGCTTTGATCTTTAAACAGATCATTGCACGCCATTATTTTCTGTCATTTCAGCTTCATCCTCTGAAATGTTATCCTCTAATACAATCATGTACAAACAAGTGTACCAGAAAAGTGGTTTGTCACCGGCAGAAGTGTCACGGCGTCACTCTCTGCCGGCACGGCCATATGACCTCATCTCTGAACTACACAGCTTCCCACTGTTTATAAAATTACCCAAAATAAAGGAGAGAGGGTCTGCACAACATTTTAATGCCATGGCAAACTATTCAGATGTTTGTGTGACCGCAGAACTATCACATGGCGTCTAATTCTATAACAAGACGGAAGCGGATGATTTGTCTCTATGGAACACACAAAGGGGCTTGGTTGGGTACTTCAGCTCAGCGCATTTTAATGAGGTGCAGGTCATTCCTTCTATCACCGTGTAACATGTCAGCCAACTGGATCTATCTACTGATATTATTCAGCATTACCAACCCATTTTAGAGGAATAGGATTGGTCAATAATGATAGTTGAGCAGCAGACAGAACACCTGAGTTTCTTTTTTTTCCCCTAGTAAAGTCTTATGAAGTTTTGTACTCTCAGAAGGTCCCTTACAACTCTACTACTGTGTCCCCAGATGCCGGCTGAGAGGTTGTACAAAGGAGGAGGAAATCTTGTTGTAACAAGTAAGTTATGAAGTGACAAAGTATAGACTGTAATTGGATCTCCAGCCAAAACTGTTTTGTTTTGATAGAGGAAAGGTTAGTTCAGGGGTAGGCAACCTCAGCACTCTAGCTGTGCTGAACCTGCAAATCCCACCTTGCCTCTGCCTCTGGGAGTCATGCTTGTGGCTGTCAGTGTCTTGCAATGCCTCATGGGACTTGTAGTATTGTAACAGCTGGAGTGTTGAGGTTTCCTACCCCTGGGTTAGATCCTCAGTTTCTTTTTTATGTTTTTTTTTTGGGTCACAGGAGTATATTTATGAATGTACTCTTGTGATCCAAAGTCAGTGTATATCGGGCTGCTGCTGTCTATATGCAGACAGCGTAGAGCCGCACAGCAGCGAGGAACAATCCCGACAATTGCCAGGATCCACTCCGGCTGCTTGGTTGACAGCTGGCTCTGCCTCTCTAGAGCCGTGCCCCCAACCATCCCCTGTCTGTCCCGCCACTAAGTGCTGGAGGAACAGAGAGGGGAGAGGGGAATCTCTGCGGGGAGCGGTGACCAACAAGCACTGCTTTCTGCAGGGAGAGGACACTAGGAGCGGAGTGATCAGCACTCACATGATTGCTGAACTCTCAGTATAGAACCAGCATGTGACAGCTGCACTTCGCATGTAAAGGAAATCTTCACAGAGACACAGCAATAAAAAATCTAACAAATCATTTATTTCTTCTCTGTCCTGAACAGAAAAAAAAAGGTTTAGCTAGAATTCCTGTTTAAATGACCACTTACCCTACCAGGGAACATTTCATCAGGTGAGAGATACAGATACAGTCACTGCTATGTAAAAGTACTAATACCTGATTCCGGTGAAATGTTTGACACTTACATCTGTATTTTATTGAAACTTCTTTTTTGTAAACCAGTATGTTGTTTGTTCAGTGCTTTGGGTGAATGCTGACTGGGGCCTTGTGTGATCATTGCAGTTTTACTGCTCGGATCTATATCCCGCTAACCAGAAAGGGGCAAGAAATGGGCTCAGATCTGCTAGTGTAGCAGCAATGTAGCTAAGGAAAGAATTAGGAAAGTGGTATCTAGTAATGCCGGGGGGCCAGCGTGAAATGTTTTTTTACTGAGAGGACTGTGGTGTTAAAACAGAAGTAAAGTCGCTTTAAGGGCCCTGTCATACCATCAAGTGTGTGTTCCAGTGCGTTCCGCCTCTGGAATGCAACACGGCCAGCTCACTTTGTTTTGGAGCGGGAGGGGCGTGGCGGTGCATTGAACTCAATGGAACTTGAGCCACGCCCCCCCACCCGCGGCGTGATGGCCGGCACCCGAACGCGTGGCACGTTGCAGTCCAGTGCGATCTGCAAAAAATAGTGCTTGCAGCATTTTTTGCAGAACACACTGGACCGGAATGCAGGCACTAACGTTGCAGGCGTGGCTGCGGTCCCATTGAGTTCAATGCACCGCCACGCCCCATCCTGTCCCAAAACAAAGTGAGCCAGCTGGGTTGTGTTCCAGGGGCTGAATGCACTGGAACGCACTCTTGATGGTGTGACTGGGCCCTAAAACAAACACTGACCGGTAGAGTTTTTGTATGTCTCTTCCCTGCCTGTCAGTGTTTGTGTGCACTGAGAGCTGCGCATGCGTAGTTCAGTGCACAATATTGACAAGGTCCTGTGCCAAGATGAAGTAACTCCCATGAGCATGTGCAGGAGTTGCATAATTCGGGCCAATCAAGAGGCTAAAGATGCTGCAACCCGTAAGATGAACGGGAGAAGAAGGAAGTGCTGGTGATGGAGAAGAGTGCTGACATTGCAGCGCTGGAGGGGGATCACCAGTAAGGTAAGTGACAACTCCTGGGACCCCACTATTACAATTTTCTGCTGGCAATGTACTAGCGCTTTAAGGAAGTTTAGGAGCTGGTTTGAACGTTAGGATCTGGAAGGTAAAGTACTAAGGAACAGACAGTGTTGGCACCTGGTGGTTATAGGTGTTATGTTGTGTGTTTGGCTAAGGAAGAGTTAAGTGTCGGAGGTGCTTTAGTCAGTGGGATGCTGTTTCCTTTTAGTTTAGGGGGAGCTGCAGAGGTTACACTTCAAACTATCAGGAACAATTGGAATATCTCTTGATGAGAGACGTGCCAGCCTAATACACCCTATGAAATGTGGTATAGAAAAGGAAGAAAGCAGACACCAGGGGTGATGGGCACATAATAAAACTGGTATTTAGAGGCCACATTTGTCCCTCTTTTTAGACTATAAATAGCTAGTTTTTGTCTTTCACTATTCTCGCTCTCTACCCATACAAACCACCTTATGTGTACCTTGCCATTACTCATCATCCCAAGGCACCTCCAGGCTCTGCTTTTTTGTACACAGCTTTCCAAACTACTTAAACCATGTTTTTACATTCACTCAGTGCTTATAACAGAGATATGAATCCTTTACAGAGAGACTATTCCAATAATGTGTAACATAAGGTCAAGGTATGGGTATCTTTATGCAGTCTGATGGCACATGTTTAACACCAAACACTTTATGGCACGCTGTGTACGTGTGACTGGCAAAAATACTTCTTCAAAGCAGGTCAAGAGCAAGCAAAGCCAATCAGAAGAGCGGAGTACAACAGAGAAGTCCACAGGGCATCTCAGAAAAAGAAAAAAAACTGCAAGAAAAATGTCCTTTCTAAAATAAGATTTACATTTCTCTCTAACTTCCATTCAGAGACAAAAACTTGTAAAACTCAAACGGACGAGATAAAGTTTTTTTGTTTGATATCGCTCACATTTAAAGTGCTGCTGTCGTCCATACGCATGGAGGCAGCCATTGTGTGGGATGAAGCAGAATTCAGCTAGGAACCAATAAAATCCAAATGGGTACACAGCCTATGGAACCGCTTTCATCGCAGCCCACAAAACGCCTACTTCCGCTGTGTACGGGTGACACAACCACTTCAATGTAAGCTGCTGGTATATATTAAATTTTACGAAAGCTGATAATATGCTACATAAACACAAATCTCTAAATTAATGAAAAAAACAAAAACATTATTCGGCTGAATTTCACAGACAAAAGAAAGTGCTTTATGAAGTCGATGTGGCGCCCCCAACTACGTTATACCGTTATCTTTTCCCATGAGAAGTTATAGATCAGGAAAGTATATTTGTAGAACATTCTGAGCTATACAAATATAAAACAACAAAAAAAATGCAATACTGTCACAATGGTTACAAAAAAAAAAAAAAGCTATAACTCCAAAAAAAAACAAAATATAAAGCTTCCTTCGTACTCCGTGTAAATCTATCCACATTGTGTATAAATACATTTTGTGTTTTCTTAAAAAAATCTCTATCTACACATTTTACCCTCTACATATATACCTTCTATACCTCTCCCAAACATTACAACACTATACAACCAGTCAGTATGTGTGCCTGTCTCTCAATGTTGTAGGTACTGTTTATACATAGAATTTGTTTTTTGTGTGTTTTTAAATGCCACAGACATTAAGATGTTCACACATCTGAATGGGGAAGCAAAGTCCAGTTGTACATCATGTAATTGTCCATTGTTTCTCTTCTTGTGTGTCCGGTATGTGGTATGATCTAGCATAATCCAGTCCATCAAGATCCTACATACACCGAGAACAGCCGCATTTGATTGGCTTCTCCACGTCTTCCACAAAAGAGGATCCGTCGCTGCACTCGAACGTGTACTTCCTGCGCTTAATGCTTAACCCCGTGCAGCAGCCCTGGTTGTGGCACGAGCCCCGGCACTCCACCCAGGACACCACGCGGGTGGTTTGGCAAATGGCGTATCCCCTCTGCACCTGGTAGTAATCGCGGACAGGCTCCCCTCTACACTCTGACTCTGCGTAAAACAGAAAAATCGTGTGAAATGGTAAAGTGTTAATTGTGTTTGTTTTCTTTATTAAGACGGTAATCATTTCTGGCTAATGAACACGTAATTAAAGTTGATCTGTCACTGAAGCATAACAATTCATCAGATATTCATTGTAGAGAAATGCATCATGTTTATCTGTTCTATCAGCTGCAGAGCTCCATGCAAGTTATAGGAGGAAAAGAAAACGGTCACACAATTACAATTGTTCATAGAAGGTTTCACCAGTCGCGATGGAAAGAAAGCAAGCTCAATCATTTCAGAATTCACGCATTGGATTGTTTCAGTATGTTGCATCCCATGTTGGCCCATGTGAAAGTGGACTGAGACCCACAGCACATCTATCCTGCAGCAAAAGGGACGTTCACTTATCAATGAAAGTACAACACCCCTCTGGTTACAGGCTCATGAGAAAGATAGGAGCGGCTCACTGGGTCCAGTGCCAATTAATGCTCCTTAATGGAAGAAAATGCTGAGAGATGCTGGAGCTCTCGCCCTTTCTTGGACCATATTTGAAACTCCATCTTCTAAACCCCACTGGGGTTTTCTTGTATCTTTTTCTGAAGTTGGAGCTAATGGACAACAAAAAGGGCAAATCTGCTTCCAGTAATATAGCAGCCTCAGATCTGCTTCTTTACATATGGAAAATGGGGGTCTGGGAAATGAAAGATCCCCTGCACTTCCTCACTGACCCACCAGTGGGTCATCTGTCCCTCCAGCGGTGCGGCGGCTCTCCGATCCAGCGCTGACTCCTCTCTGCTTGCAGGCACTTCCGATCCCACGGTGTCTGCATGCGGGTGCACGCATCCATAGACTTACCTTGCGTCTCTGCTCATCTCCCGGCCGAGAATCTGAACTGCGCATGCGCCTGCCCCAAGATCCTTTGCGGCCGCACAAGCAGTTCCGGATTCTCGTCTCGTGAGCGCGCAGCGATAACGAGGTAAGTTTAAACCGCTGTTAAAGCTTGCTAGCAGAAGGAACCCCTTTAGAACCCCTTTAAGGAGAGCACAAGACTGGCTTGCTGTGGGATGGGACAATTAGCTAAATGTTGAATGCACTGAAACCTGTACAATGGACACCAATAAGCACCAATGACTCGGCTATTAGTGTGCTATGTACATAGACGGTGTGCTTCTGCATTATGTGCACCACAAAAGGATATCTCTCAGCGCTGATCCTTTTTGGTGAAAGGAGGACAGGGCACTAGTGCTAGGGACCACGGCTCTAGTGCCAGTCCACCTATATGAGATTTGCACATTGCCATTTTTTGTCATGGCACACAATCACTGCAAGCAATTTCCAGGCTTGAAATCACATGAGCCTAATCTGGGTTTCAATGGGGATCACTCTCACTGTTCCACTAAAACAAGAGGAACGCTCAGGGCCAGATTTCCCACAAGGCCAACCGAGGCCCGGTCTCGGAGAGGCAGCAGAGAGTAGAGGGGCAGCAGGGGTGTGGAATTCCTATCTCCCAATGCCCGGGACATACAGTTCCGGGCGGGTAATTGTTTTCTACATTTAGCCCCGCTTTGGGCAAGCAGAGCTGAATGTACAGCGGAGGAACGCTCCCTCCTAAAATACATAGTACAGGAAAAGAGGTGCTGGCTACTAGCATGGATGCATGGATGGGGATAGTATTTTTACAGACAGGTTACCATACCAATCCATTTTTCATATCTCTCAGATACCATTTCAAATGATTTAGAATGTAAATTGTATAGTCTGGGGCAGTTATGACTGAGATCATACACGACAAGTTCTGTCTTACTGGATCCAGTCATTGTTCTGTAATCTCTAGAAGGAAAAAGTACTGCTGCATGGATTCTAGTTCAATGTAATACTAATATGTAATGCACAATGACATCAAAGAGAAAAAATATAAAAGATCTGTGTGAATTTAAACATGCGTTTCATTTTTCTGTGCGCAGAAGCCCTTACATTGGTGGAATGATAAGGAATGCCAGTGTAAACTTTGCTCAGATCCCAATAACTAGCTGTTTTGGGGCTTGTCGCCACTGCAAAAGTGTTTCTATTGCTCAAAACTATTTCCCTTTCACAATCAGAAAACAGCTGATTTCTGGGGTCTGTTGGGACTGGTTTGCACAATACTGAGCCTTTATATTGTTTAATAAAGAAACCCAACGCATCTAGCAGCCAATAAGTGCAATTCCTAACAGAGTTGTGATTATAACACAGCCAGGCTGAAGCTGTTGTGACCTGCACTGGGGGAAGAACCAGCGACCGCTGTTGTACAGTATATATGGTGCGTTCTTAGTGACTCATAGAAGACACAGTAGTGGGATCTACCATGTGCACTGCATGCGAGCAATGAATGTGCAAGGTGATTCGAACTCTTCTTACCTTGATCACAGACGTCGCCTACGTAGCCACTGTCACATTCGCAGTAGGCTTCCCCCACATCAGAGATCTGGCATCGCCCATGCTGGCATTGAAGGTTCTTGCAGGGATTATAGAGTTCTGCTTGCTGGTTGCACAGAGCACCTTTGTAGCCTTCCTGGCACACACAGCTGTATGTCAGAGCATCCAGGGGCATACAAGTCCCATGTACACACCTGTCATGAGAGAAGAATCGATATCACAATGTGCACAGACTTTTATCCTTGTTCACTCAGAAAAGAACACGTGACTACATGGCATATGTACATATAAATAGAAATTGACAATCTTTTCTTGTTTAGATTAACTTCCATTCACACCTGTGCATGGCGGGAATGAGCATCCCGTTCTCATGTGTTCGTGCACTTTTATGTGGCGCGTTTGCCACGCGTCCCCATTGATTTCAATGGGTTTATATACGGGCAGCAAAAACTGCATAAAACAAAAAGCTTGTGTAGTATTTTTTGCAGTGTGCGTTTGGGGGTGCCATTAGAAATGATTGGCACCACAAGTGTGTTGCATGTTTTGCCTTGTTTCAGATTTTGCATGCATCTATGGAACACGCAGGTGTGAATGGGGCCTTAGTGTACATCATGAGAAAGGATAGCTGAATGAAACCACTGTGTGGTGCAGATTTATGATAAGGGGCATAGCTTTCCCATGCTACAACTTTTGCACATTCATCAAATGTAACCACTTGCGTAATGCTGAGAAATGCAGCTTCATTTGGGGTAGCCATTGGCTGCTGTAGAGGACGTGACATGAACATGTGATGCCACACACCACTTGGGTCTCTGTGCACACAGGAGCCCTGTTCATGGAAAGCCCAGATCACAAAGCCTGGCACACTCATACATAAGGGACCTTCTATCTCAGCAGATGGAGAGTGTGTTTCAGTCATTCACTTAAACTGAAAGTCACCCTAAAATGAGCAGCTGGTGGTGCCGTCACTTCATAGCAGATGAGGCTTGGTCTTTGAAGTGGGGTGGGCTTGTGTTGAGCAAACAATTTTAGGGTGCTGTGAGCACTGTATGGCAATAGTGATCAGATTTAAAAAGGTGTTTCGACCAATAGGTCGTGCACCAATGACCAGATTCTTTTGTATTTATGGTGCAGGATCCAAGGAAGACATGAGCGTATCAGTAACCACAAACAAAGGAAAGACAAGGAGATGGAAAAGGACTTATTCAGTACAGGTAAAGATGATATCTTGTAGTAGCTTTAATAATGCTTCACACTTACTTATGTCCCATGCAAGCATTACTGATCTGCTGGTCACAGTGTGGGCCCATCCAGCCTGTCTCACAATGGCACACGGGCCCATTGGCAGCATTAGGTAGACAAATACCATGGAGGCAGTAGAGTTTTTTGCATGGTTCACATCCCGGAACTACCCCAGGCTTCATCTGAGTCTTGGTGAAGTCCTGGAGCTCATTATTTATATAGAGGTTGCGGATGCAGCCATGAAAGCTGGTGCCATTAAGAATCTGCCAGAGTCGGAAAGCAGCGGAGTTGACATCTACTGGCATTCCTAAAATATAAAGCATGAAAAGCTAAGAGCTGAGCACAGCCATTATTATACAGATATTTAAGACACATACATTCATATTGGGTCCAAATTTTAGCCAACAAAAGTGTTATTCTGTACTGGCCCCTTCTGTATCTAGTGTACCCGATGTGACACATGAAAATAGGGGGGAGGATTTGCAGTGACTGACAGCTGACAGTATATACCTTGTAGGGTAATGGAGCTCCACTGTGCCAACTGGAGGTATCACTAAGAGAGACATTCTATCATCTGTGTCAGAAGGGACCTGATAATGCAAGTCTGGGCTCCATATCACACTTCACATATAAGGATCACTGGATACGGAAAAGCTACAAGTTAATATTAAAAATAATCTGTGTGTTAAATGCACCAGAATGCTGGGGAAAGGTAAGTAGTTATAATGTGATAATCAATCTGCCATTTTTGGAGTGCAGATTAGAATAGAAAATGTTCTTTCATTATTGTCCAATGAGGGACACAGGAATTTAGGAATTCTGGAACAATTTTGCTATATGATGCTCTCTAGAGGAGATGTAGACACTGGTGAACAGAAAAAACTGAAGGCCAGCCCGCCTAAAATCTCGTCTCCAACCGTCATGCCTACGTTTTTAGTTTTTTTGTCCTAAACATTTGATGAGTGGTTTGCTTATTAACATTGCCTCTCCTTCTCTTGTTGACCTTCTTCTTCTCAGTCTTCCTGAAGGAGGAGAGGTCCCTAAGGATCTAGTGGTTTCTAATTTGAACCATTAGTCTCTTAAGGTCTATGGGGTGGTGCTTTACCCTCATCTTAAAAGGATTCCTACCTCTGGGCTGTCCTCATATCAGGAAACTAATTCCGGTTCCCTGGAGCAGTTAGTGCCTGCTTCTTCAGGGGATTCTGCAGTGACTAGGACCTTTGACCTGGACTCCAGGAGACAAATCTGTGCTGAATCTCCTGCACATCAGGGAAAAACCATTGCTGGAAGGCTCTGTGTTCCCTTTTTCATCAGACAACTCACGATGCATCCCTGCTGTAGACTCTCCCTGTGGGAGATAATGTGTGCAGGGGCCTTTATGGGATCTGTTTTTTTGGGAGCCAGGCCCTCCTACTGTGGCTGGGTTCTATCCTCTAGGGAAAGTTCATAAAAATAACTTCCCTGCTCCTATACTAAGTTAGGAGATCATTCTTAGCTCTCTGGCTAAGGTTCCTACCCCTCGCTCAATGACTGGGGAACGCTTCTCTGAATCAAGGCCTGTCAGAGGACTTGTAATCCCATGTCCCTGTCAAGTTCTAGTGACCACATCGCATAGGGAAGAGCTAGGGCCGGTTGTCATCCTTAGTCCACCTGGTTGTACACTGTGGACCGTTCTTGTTGTTGCTCAGGTCTTCCCATTCAGGAAGATTAGTTGCTCCACCTGTCGCCTTGCCCACAGCTTCTACTGGTGCAGGAGGCTCAGTGTCCTTCAAGGTAATCAATCCCTTTGGCACAGAGTCTCGTCTTGATCTAAGCATAAGTTTAATCCTCTGTGACCTCCCGTGGGTCGATAGCAGTTCCCTTGCTCTGTAGGGAACTTCACTTCTAGTTCAAATTCAGATTTTAGTGTTTCTAAGTTGTTGCATACAGCGCCTGGTTCTTTCTTAGATCTGTCAGTCTCCCCTCCGTTGGACTGCTTTTGGTTATACCAATTGTTTCTGAATTCCTGTGTCCCTCAATAGATGATAAAGAAGTAAGATTTTTGTACTGGTCATGAAAACCTTTTCTTTAAGTCCATTGAGGAAGAGAGGTTCCACCCTTCTGCTTGCTGACAAAACTAAATTCCGGACTTCCTGTGTCCCTCAATGGACTCCAAGAAAAATATTTTATGGCAAGTACATTTTTATTTACTTTTACTTATTTTTTGGATGCTCTGGGCATAACCTCCTCTAGATTTTAAATCGGCCATTTTTGTAATGCTTAATATATAACGATTTAATTGTAAAATGAAAATATCCAAGTCCCTAGGGAATGGTTTTACAAATGTGTTTTCTGATGAAACTGGGCGCTTTACCTACTCTGACCACTGGGGGTGCCATTGCTGTGGTCTCTGGATTAATTTTATAGATTTAAATGATACAAATATGAGATGAATTGTATGTTTTCTTAGGGCAATATGTAATAGTAACAGCCGAGTGGTGGTAAGTTCTAGCAGGGTCTGCCAGCCTCTGGATGTCATGATGTGGTTTTGTTGCACCACATGAATTGATAAGATTGTTTTTGTCATAATTAAACAATAAATTTCTAATTTCCTCTGGTGACATTTAATTGCGTTATATGCTTTTTTTTGGTAAACCTTACCTCCTACATACAGCGGAGTTTCACTATTGAGGGTATAGTGTTTCCCAAAATTGTCCATTGTCATGGGCGCCCCACCGTCTATAGACAGATTCACCATCTGGTCAAAGGTAACTAGCTCTACAGTGTGGAACTGGCCATCGTTGATCGTCTCTGCACTGAATAAAAGAAGACATGGAATAAACATCCTCATTATACCTCTATTCAAGCAGTAATGACTCTCTGGGGGATTTTGAAGAATGGTCTGCTAATTCCAAAATTAAGCAGCCACTGTGTGGGCATATGGGACAGCGTTCCATCTGCCGATGACCCAGCCTTTACGAATGCCCCAACAAACAATGGTATCAGCATCGGATCACAGAGACGGGCAGATGTAATTTCGGTGTGGATCTCATTCTTACTAATTTACTGGCATCCCCCAAACATGTACAGTCATTATTCATGGGGCTCCACAGAAGCAGGAGACAGAATTTGAGATTTTTTTTTTTTAGGCGTGTTATTTACACCATTGTGGATCAGTGATTTTTCTGCTGGTGTGAACACATAAAGCTGTCTGAACAACTGTCACCCTTCCTGCCATAACGGCACAAATTGTAGGTGTAAGGTGTCCCCTCTAATCCCTCTCACAAAAAGCCAAATTACATGTAAAACGCACCACAGTGCTCAAAGTCTGAACAGATCAGGTAACAATATTATTACAGTGATGCCATGCAGGTCAGAAAACGTTTAAAAAAAAGTTGTATTTTTGTACAGGGGTTTAGACCGAAAACAAAATAACCTGTGTGAGAAGCTTCAGTTCAGTGCTGTCATTCTCTGACTCCTAGGTTAAAGTGATATGAAAATATTTTTTTTTCCCTCCACCCCAGTCTTAGTGTCAGGACTTACCTTAAATGATGCCACTTAATCCGATCATCTTCTTTCCTGTCCTTTTCAGCTGTCCCTCCAGTGCTGGTGCGGGTCTCCGATCCAGCGCTGACTCTTCTGTCCTCCTCTTCTCTCATGTCCCACGGAGTCTGTGAGGGTGCATGCTGCTGCATAGACTTACCTTGTGTCTCTCCTCGTTTCCCAGCCGAACATCTGAACTGCGCAATGGTCCGCCCCAAGATCCTTTCCGGCCGCCCGAGACTCTTCAGATGTTCGGACGTGAGCACGCGACGAAGTAAGTTTAAACCTGTTTCAAAAGGTTTGGTTTTTTTCCAAGTTTTTGGCATATATCTACTGCTTGCTAGCATTATATATACGCAAAAAAAATGTGAGGGTGTAATAACCCTTTAATGCTGGTTCCAGGGCAGTTACACTGAGCCCATTGTAAGTGTCATGAATGCCTTGGAACGATCATGCATTTAGGAGTCGGAGAACGGCAGCCTCTGTCCGAGGTGTGCTATCCATGTCATTTTGTATTAGCAGATTTGTTCTAAGATCCTCTCAGGTTTAAGAATTTTAGGATTTCTCATTACCTGTAGATGGCAGAGCTGGGGAAACTGCCGGGGTCATAGCTCACTCTAACATGACCTTGATATAATTCTACTGCCATGTGGTCGCGGTCTCCATTGTACAGCAGAATTCCATTGTCTTCATCTGTGGATACCTGCGCCAAGTCAAAAACAAATCACAATATAGAAATGATTACCTTGAAAATAATCTCTATTCTTCTATATTGAGGTGTGACTTCACATAGCCAAACACATACCACAGTCTCTGTATTCCCAAACCAAATCTATCCAAATACTCTGCTTTCTTTATATCACAGTAGAGAGACACTGACGGGCTTCTTCATAAAGGCTGCACCGCATGGCCTGCGGTGTTTAATAATAACAACGGAACAGTGGGGATGTTTTCAGCTGTTTGTGGAAGAAGTCTCATCTTCCTAATGCTGAGCAAAACCGGTAGGGAAGGCCTCCCTTGTTTGTATGGTGACACTCGGTAAACTGTTACCACAATGCAGAATTGGCATGGCGTTGCCATTCATTTTAAAGGCCACCCAAACATACCGTTCAAACACATGTGCTTTGCTGTGCACCAATATACAAAGACAAGACCCATCTGTGTGTTGGAAACAAATATTCAAGTCAGGTTTTTACTGCATTATGGTGAGTGGGGGGGGTCTACATTTTATACTTTAGCAGACTGCATGGGACTTATACATTTCAAGGAACTATAGTCCTTTTAACCCCCTTTTAGCAAATGCTCGTTGCTTTGCTGTCACTGGTCTCAATATTTTTAATCACTGTCCTGGAACAAGTATGTAAAATATGAAGTCGGTACTCAAGATGTGCATAGTTGATTCAGAACTGTGCATCCTAGAGGCCACTAGAATGTTATCAATTAAGTCGGCTTCCATATTTTTATCATGGCAGACCTTCTTAGGCCCCTTTCACACGCACTGATTAGGAAGGGATCTGTGCAACTTTTAGTGCAATATCTACATAGAGCAGCCATATGTTAATTATATTAAGTATGCAAGCCGCTTCCTCCTTAGTGGTGCCTCCGAATGCCGAGCCTATATATATGAATTTTATCTGACTGCAAGTCTGCCATTTTCTACTTTCAAAAAATAATGTGATTTGGTAATTCTGACATGCTCCACTGATTCACAGGATGTGCAAGTTTGAATATGTCCTTTTTATCACATCGCATTATTAGTATGGATTATCATATTAATGTTATGAATTACTGAGCCTCTTAATGGTTCACACCTAGAAACACTGAAACTTTGAAGTGGTAACACATTGCAATTATTTTATATTTTTAAGGACTGACTATAAACCTTTCCTGAACGGCATTAAGAATGGATAATCTATTGAAAGGAGCACAGCTACACTCTGATCTGTGGAGTAGGATTGGTAACCTGATGTAAAGGTGGCCTAAACGGCTAAATATTAATGTCTGTTAAGTTATTTTTATTTATTAAATTTAAAAAAAAAGGTTCATTTGTGATATTACGTATGACAGTGCACAGGACCGTGGTTTGGTGTAACCCATCATCCCTTGTGAAAATGTCCAAAAGCCCTGAGAGGACTGCTGAGTGCCGCCATCTTGGATGTGGTATCAGCAGCCTCATAGCTGTCATACTCTTTAGCAGGAGTAGGCAACTTTGGCCCTCAGATGTTGTGGAACTCCCATGAGGCATTGCAAGGCACAGGCATGACTGAGAGGCAGAGGAATCATTTGTAGTTTTACAACAGCTGGAGTGCTGAGGTTGCCTACCCTATGCTCTATAGTATTCCCATGTGGAAGCTTCCCTGGCAGCTACATGAAGTATGTAGTGAGGAGAGGGTCAGCATAGAGCCTTTTTCAGGGGTAGGCAATACCTACCCCTATTTGTTACCTGACTGGCTATATAGGGGTGTCTGAATCATAAGACTAAATGAACAGGCAACAAATCCTTTGTCAAATATCAGTTTACATATATGAATCTTCACTGTGTGTATGAATGTTTGCCCGGAATTCTGTTTTCTACATTAAAGCTGATAGCAGCCACAGTTTAAATACAGACATCTGAGCTGTCTTGTCAAAAAATGTGTAAATCTGTTCAGCCAGTCTTGTAATCCAGATACCTCTGCCAACAGCATAGGTAGGATCTTGACCTTCACTTAAGTAGCCGCACAGTTTGGTCACAACCACCACCTGCTGACTGGACAGTGAAGGAGCAGCAGCACACTGATGGAGTCATCTCTCTGTTTTTCCTCCCTGTAAGCATGTTTTCAGTGTTGGGAGGACAGCACTGTGTACTGAAGCAGAGCCTAGTTGGCTGACATCTTACATTAGGAATGTTGGCAGACTTGATAATATTTACTGTAGGTTACACAGGATTACATGAATCTATATATCACACGGTAAGATTTGCATACTAAAAGAGCCGTCACGTTGATAGTTCCGGCTGCATTTCATCGTTTTTATTTACACTTACCTGAAGTGTGATATTTGCCCGCGGCCAGTTCTGGAGGTCTGTGAATTGCAGATATGTGTCTCTGTCCACAAAGTTTACACTCAACAGCTTTTCACACCGGGTTCCGCCAAACCCAGGAAGACACTGACACACAGCACTGTTACCCAGGTCAATGCAGTTGGCTCCATTCTGGCAGTCTGCTAACTTACATGGATTGGTCAAAGTGGAGGATTGCGATGGCATTTCACAGAGCTGACCGCTGGAAGTAAACACACACACAAATTTTTTTAGTTGTTGGTGATTTGAAGCATCACAAACAGTATACAAGATTTCCTAATACACAATTAAGAAGAGTCTATTTTACTATTCATAGGTTATATGCCCTGTAAACAGGGGGTTGGGCACCAAAATAAGATGCTTCTTTTTTTTTTTTTTGTAGCGGTGCAGGAGGAGAGCTCAGCCTCCTGTGACAGCGCTGACTGTCTCCGCCCACACTACTCTCCTGATCTGTGAAGGCTGAACGGTGCAGGGAGGAGACACCAGCAGCTCACAGCGCTCGGCAGCCTGTGACAGTTTCTCTCCTCCCAGCTGGGACACAGAGCAGCGCCCAGCGGGGAGAAGAGAAAGAACGGATGCACCGCTGTATAGGCCAGAAAATGGCACTTTCGTCATTATGCCAAAAGTGCCATTTTCGGCCAATATGCTTCTCTGTTCCCATGCTGTAATGTATAGAACCCACCCCAGCACTGCACAGTATAGTGAAACCCAGTGCTGCTCTCTGCAGCAAAGGAAGCCGTAGTAAGTCACATTTTGGCATGGAGTAACAAAGGCAGGGTTACAGTGTTGAATCTAGAGAGCTGTATTTTACATAACCCGCCATTATCATGCACCATCTAAAACAAAATTAATCGTTTTTTAATGTCTCGGTTAATAATCTGAAATAGTGGATGTTGCCTACAGCAGCGAATCAGATCTTTCATTGATATTGTACTTGAAATGAGATATCTCATAAGGTAATACCAGCATAATCCCTAATTTTTTACTTCAGTAAATTATGTGAAGTGTATTTGGTTTTGGCTTTTGGTCACCATAGATGAAAACCCACATGCCGTGACATCACACACTGACACTTCAACTTTCCTCCTCTCTATGCTAAGCTTGATCAGAAGGTAAGAGGATTTGAGTCAATGGGATTTTAGCCCAGAATAGTCTTGTAAACAAGTAATGCTGCCGATGAATTCCCCTAAGTCTCCTTATATAGCTAATGTTAGAGAATCGGTGGCGATTCAAATCATTTAACATTTTAGCTGCCGTACTCCCCACGCATGTGATAAAGCATTTTCACAGGTGAACTATATAAATGCAACAGCAGTTTTTGGAGAAAGTGGTACTCTGTAAAAACGAGGGCTAGAAAGGCAGCCCATTCCTTATGTGTTACATACAAAACTTTAATGTCATGGTACAACACATGTCATGGGACAATAATTACATTCAGAGATAGATGGAACTATATCAAAAATGCAGTAAATGTAAAATTCAGAGTTGTGAATGGCAGCTTAATCTTCTACAGCAGGGGTAGCCAAACGTTGGCCCTCCAGCTGTGGTGAAACTACAAATACCATGAGGCATCTGCTTCTCGATGTCATGCCTGTGGCTGTCGGAGTCTTGCAATACCTAATGGGATTTGTGGTTTCACCACAGCTGGAGGGCTGGTTTGCCTTACCCCCGTCATACAGATTCTGTGCTGTGCTTTGGTAACAGGAAATAAAATATGGAGGTACAGAGGACTAGAGACTAGGCCTCAGACTCTGTACATTTGGTGTTTGATGCAAAGTGGGCATTCCACATAAGATGCGGACTGAAAGCTGCAGGCCACATTCCATGCGTTTCTTTATTTATACTTCTTTTTTTTATTTTATTAATGTTTTTGTTCTTTTTGTAATGGATCAGCCATTAACCTGAAACCAACAAATGAACATCAACTGCCCATCAGCTCACCTAACATGCAGATGCTACTTCTGGGTCAATGACTCACTGAATAGTGAGGCAAGAATAAGGATGACAGCTGTGGTGGAAGCACCTTCCGAAACAAACTAGCAGGTGAAGCCCATGTGCCCAATCTGACACAATTCCCATTATCTGCCCGTCTGTCCTGAGCGATTTGGCGAATGCTGAGCTTTTGTACTGAAGGCCTTAAACATAGTCTTTACTAAAAACTTTGATTGTTGGAAGAACCAAGAACAGCATCCTAGGTTCCTTTTTTTCCTCTGGTTGCACACCTGCTGTCAGCTTAATAACCAAACTGGTCGGGGGGTTTGTGTAGCAGGGCTGCTGTCAGCAGCTCTTTCAGTACTGACCACTGTAATGGGTGTTCCAGCGGAATAGATTAATGTTAGAAAAATAGATCAATTAGAGTTAGCTGCATCTCTCAGGAGTATGAATTACACACAGGAATTGCTGAAGATGGGGATATATATACAGATTTGTTTTTGTACCACTATGCAATCCTTAATTATCCCAAATTGACTCTATTCTCTCCCTATCTAGTTGTTATACTGTTGGTATGGAAATTATTGTGCTTTGTTCATATAGTTTTGCAGCATAAGTGTTCAAAATAACTTTGTAACAAAAGTATAATCTTGGGTTTGTGATGAAAAGCCAAGGCGCTGAAAATAAAATTGACCATAGGCGACGCTTTAAAAGCTTTCATCAGTTTAGTGTTGGCAGTGATTATTGGCCCTAGAATTATTGCTCTCACTGCGGCGTTCGCAGCAATATGTAACATGTGCCGCGTAATGGGCGCAATCGGTTTTTGCACGTATGCGAACCTGAATGTTTGCCCGCGTGCATGTATGGGTGGGGACTTCAAAAACATTTTTGTGTTTTTTTTAAATTCTTTTTCATGTGTGACTAATTTGTTTTCCTATTTTTTTATTTTTTTTATTAACTTTATTGTTATCACATAGGGGACTAAGATACCCCCCTATGCCGTATATATACACGGCCTGTTACATCCAGGAAGCTCCCGGCCGGCCGTTTTGCTATAACGGCCAGCCGGGAGGCGGTTAATCAACCCATACAGTAACTGAAATGTGAAAATGGCTCTGGAGCGTAACTGGTTAAGTAAGTCCATTCCATTCCTCTGTAGGAGAAGATAATTACTAGGCCTTAGACTTGTGCTCTTACCTGTATCCCTCTGTGCACTGACAGGAGTAGCCGTTCACCTCATCCACACACTTGGCATTGTTCTGGCAGCGGTGGTCCTGGCAGTCGTCATGATTGAGGCTGCAGTTTTCCCCTCCATAGCCTGGTGCACATTCACATCTATGAGACAAGTCAAGGAGACCACTGAGAGTAGTTCTTGCATTTGCAGTGACACTGTACAGAGCTATGATGATTTCCACAATGTAGCATATAACAGCAGCCAACCATATTTTATTTTATTGAGGAAAATGCAGTATATGATGAATTGCTATTGGATACTAAACTTTCTTCTTTACTGAACAGGACAGATTGTGTTAAGAGGCCCCTCCCCCAATTTCATAGTCCAGAATGCATTTTTTAAAAGCAATATATGCTTCATGTCTCAGTTACATTACAAACGTATACTTTATCCCAATAGAAGGCTGGCAGCTGGTGGTTTGGAAGTTGGTCACTTGCGTAACAGTCGTGGGAGGGCAGAATGAGTTATTTATCGTCAGAAAAGGGTTAATATAAGACTACAGAGGGGGCAATCCAGTCTTGTTTATATATTTACAGCCAAAAACAAAAAGGCGCACTTACTTTGGACCTTCTGCAGTCGTGACGCATTTGGAATTGGGATGACATGGATTGAGCTCTGCAGAACAAAAGTCCACCAACTGTTCACAGTATTCCCCTGTCATGAGAGAAAATGGAATGAAGCAGACGGGTGAAAGAGTGTTTTTGTTTTCCTTTTTATATATACAATGAGGGTACAGATAAATGATTGTATACACATCTACAACTCCAAGAATACAAGGTGATCTGTGACTGGAGGAGGAGAGATGATGTCACATACCCGCCCCTCCTCTCCTCCAATCACAAAGTGTCTTGAATTCTTTGGCCTTTTGTGAATGGGCAAGTAGTGGGGAGTGGGTTGGAGATGCAACTGAAGCAATTCACTGCTCGAGTCACATCCCTCACTCCCCGCAGCACACAGAAGCCGAGAGTAACGGGCATACAGCAAGGTAAAATAATACCTTGCAGCAGCCCTTCACACATAACATACAGTATATCATTTACATGCCCAGTGTGATGTGTAAATTATCATTTTCTTTTCCCGGAGTTTGGCTAAGCAAAATTTTTAGGGTCTTGTGTTGATGGGTAAAGCTTTCAGGTGCATTCCACTTGCGTTTGGCATCAGTATGAGATCTCTGGCAGGTACATCTGACCTCCTTAAGGCCTGGTTCACACCTAGGCGTATTGCATATGCGCATCTGTCGCACGGTTTTTTTACCGCGATTCGCAGTAAAAAAGTCGCTCGACCGTTGCGCGATTCCGAAGGCTACTTGGCTGTATCCCAATGGAAAACGCCCTACAAAACGGCCCAAAGTAGTACCTGGACCTTTTCAGGCGTGGGCCGTTTTGTAGGGCATTAGGGACGGGCGGAAAGACGGCAAGGTGGGAACGAGACCATTGACTACAATGCAATTTATATTTTTGACCGTTTTGTAGAGCGTTCGTCGAGCGTAGAACGCGCTACAAAACGGTCAGGTGTGAACGAGGGCTTAAAACTGCATGAACTTGCTTCAAGCTGCTTTTGCATCGATTCTTTGGGGAGAGATACAGTTCTGAACATGAAGAGAAAGCCTACTGAAACAGCGCCTAAGGCACCAAGTGTTACATTTTTTTTTTTTAAAAGCTAAGCACCTGTTGAAAGCTGTTACCGGCAACATAATATAGATGAGAGACAGCCACTTATTTAGGATCACTAGCTGAACATAACAAAAATAGATGGAAATATGTATATCAACATACCTGTGTACTGTGCTGGACACAGGCAAGTATAGGTGTTTATTCCATCCACACAAGTGGCGCCATTATCACAGTCACTGTACTTGCATTCATCTCTGTTTACTGCACATGTGGGGCCTTCAAACCCATCAGGACAGGAACATCTGATTGGTTAGAGGAGACAATGATCAGATAAACCACAAAAAAACCAAAACAAAACCGTGTTCATACAAATCCGCCAGTATTCAAATTGAAAACATTTTCTTGTTTGGAGAAATACAAGCGTGTGATTATAGTCATAGCAAACCATTTGACTGCTATAGGGCCCAAAACTGCCAGACTACATAGTAGTTTATCAAGACAAAAACGGCATGTGGCAAATACTTCTGGATACATTCAATACATAGTATATATAGTATATACTGTATATCTTCAGAAACTCTAAAATTGCAATGAAAAACAAACACCCGGGTTACAAACACACGTTTGTTTTCATAAAGCATGTAAGGTCATTCAGAAAGGTGCATTTCACTTAGACTTTTGTATGTATGTAGTTCACATCTGATTTAGGGACACATTATAAATTAGGGAACAAAATCTGGATCCCAGAATGCAGCTGAATCTCCAACATCGGATTTGTAACTGCATGATAAGACGTTTGTATGCAACTAACATTTTATAGAAAAGTAGTCTGTAGAAATAGGTCTAAATGCATCTTAGCAAAGAATAAAACGAATGCTTTGGAATGAAATATGCCGATCTTGTACATACTGCCATATTCAATCAAAAATATTTTAAGGAAAAGGCACACTGCAGTTATCATCTGCCGGTCATCGTCATCTAGTAAAACAGGATGTTTGTGTGTGTGTATTAGAAGGATTTTCCTTTTTTTATTTTATTTAAAATCAGGGTTAAGGAACCCATATTCTTTTTATCTGTTTAGGAACTACAATTCAATTCCTAACATTCAATTGCAGACACAGGGATCTTATAGTTCCTCTACAGTTGAAGAAA
>NW_017307149.1:256224-301883 GCF_000935625.1 Nanorana parkeri
GCACAGACACAATGTGAAACGGCAATGTGCTTTCACAGGTATGCACGCTTGTCCTGTATTTGTACTGGTACAGCTGTGATTATTTTGATAAACAAGCATGCACAGAATTATTCTGCAGTCTTGAGTATGAACCGGTGCATGGGATAAAAAGTTCACAAAAACACCATGCAGCCAGTCACTATTTACTACTGCCTAAAGATCTTTACATAGTCCAAAGTATTAAAGTCTTTACAACGAGGATCTACATTTTTTAACCTTTTTCTATTTTTGTGAGTTGGAAGCAGGTCTTTAATCAGTTTAATTACCAATGCACTAAGCCAAAATCTGATTTTTTATTTTTTTTAAAAGAGCCAGATTTGCATTAGTACTGGACTTCATAACCACATCACCTGCTAAATTGTATGCAGCCTTACAGCAATCCAGTCAGGTTTTCCTTGTTTTTCTATTTCAAGGTAGTAAACACCTCTTCGCCAGAGCTTACATGTCATATATGGCACCCCGCAGCAGAGAGCTGCTGACACCCCTTTGCCCTACCCCTCATTTCTACAGTAAGTGCTCTTAAGAGATGTCTAGCTGAATGCTTGCATCTTCCCCTGTTGCTTCCCGTCAATGGTGAGTGTCACCTTACACTAGCAGTAAATGTGGAAACTGTAGGGAATCTTATGGCTCCTTTCAAATGGGCACTGAACAGATTCCCTGCTGATTGGAGCAGAATAGAACGGATGTTACTCTGGTGAGCTGCACAAACACATATGGGGTCTAATACCAAATTTTCCATTGTAGGCAACACTGTGAAGTTCTGACCTATGAGAAAAGCAGCAGTGCAGGTGAGTGGATCTAGAGAACATTTTTATTATACTGCGGTAGAGAACTTGTGTTCCTTTGTCGTAACTGTGTTGAAATACAATTTTTGCCAACGTTCTTCCACATATACACAATGAGGGGAATTTATCAAAATCTGGAGCAGCTGTGCATGGCAACCAATCAGCTTCTCTCTTCAGTTTGGTCAGTTAAGATTTGAACATGAAAGAAGCTGATTGGTTGCCGTGAATATTACCGCACAGTGCGGCCGGGTATTCACCGTTCTCCACAACTGGAATGAGCTCATGTAGATTCTTAATCTTTTTTTTTTTTAATGTTCTTCCAAAGAAAGGTCTAAATGGCCTTCCGCTAACAGAAGGTTGCTGCCTCAGACCTAAAAAGGTCACATCACTCTTGCATTGCAATATCTGTATTTTGGGGAACAATGTGGAATGGCAATGAGTCGTCTATTGTCATAAAAGACGACATTGGTATCATTGTTTCTCTGCACTACCTCTGTTTCGCTCTTTTTTTCTGTCCCTATACATGTTTATCTTTCCTTTTTTTTTGCTCTTTTTAATAATGCAGTTGTTCACACGTTCCTGAAACGGCCTCTCTTTTAATTTGAAATGGATTCTACTCTCGGTAAATTCCCCCAAAATAAAGGAAGAGAAAAAAAAAAAAGCAGGCTGGAAAGATTTGTGTGCAGGTTGAAAGCTGTGAAGAGTAAATGGCTTGATTGAATGGCTTTGCAAACCCCAAAGGAAAATATAGGCCTATTGTAAAGATGCTTGGTTGCCATGGCAACAGAGCGAGAGGCCATTAAGTATTTTATTTATTTTATTATTTTTTTTTCATCTGGTAATTTTAGGCTCTTAGAAGCAGGTCTGGTCATTTCTTCCTCTTGATTCAACATAATTTTCAAATAACCCAATTCTCTGGTCTCCTTCTCCCCTTGACTAAGATTTATTTTTGGCAACTAATTATCTTGCCTGGATTGGGGAAACGCAGCGACTAAGTGAAAAGTGGGTCCCTGTATCTGAAATGCCTGGACTTAGAGTGCTGCTTGGGTGATGGGAGATGCTGTCAGTTTAGATGCATGCAAAGTTAAAAGCAAATCACAGTAATTATAGCAGATTCTGAGGCACTATAGATAGATGTAAAAAAAAAAATACAATTTAGAATGTAAATATGTGAAGACACTGACAGTCCTTTTATTAGCGCTCATCATTTTTTTTTTTGTCTGCGTGGAAGGGAAGGTAACAGATGGCAACATAATGTACAGAACAGGTTAATTGGAGGGCTATATAGAATTCTAAAAACAGTTTGGATAATCATCCTGTGCAGTAAAAAAAAAAAAAAGCATCCATTGTGCGGTCTAAATTGACTTAATGTAACTGAAAAAGACACTAAAGAAAAATAAATTGTACTGAAAGCAATTGAGCGTAAGAATACATTTTGATATAGTTACCCTGTTCTGCTAGATATTTCATCTCATTTCTCCTAAAGGGCGTACAAGTACATCTGTGTGTTTTCTGCCCTTGTCTTGTTCATCTGTTTCAGAGTAACCTCATATTTACAGCGCAATCACATTTGTTTACTGTTATTTCTTTTTATTATTATCCTTCTTTGTATAACATTCTGTTATAACTAGGGATGCATTGATACTAGGATCGGTATCGATGCTGAGTATTTGGGCGAGTACTCACCCAAATGTTCCGATACCTAGCCCGATACTTCCGGTATCAGAAAGCCGGGCGCCGTGTAATGACGTGATGCTCAGCTACCTGATTGGCCGGGAAGCTGGCTCCATGCTCACTCGTCACAAATGGTTCCAATCAGGAAGCCGGGCAGCGTGTAATGACGTGTTCCTGATTGGCCACAGGGTGACGAGAAGCATGGGAACGGCTTCCCTGCTAGTCGGGTGCTGAGTCATTACATGCCGCCTGGCTTCCTTAATGGGACTTGTGGTATTGGTATTTGGTATCGGCGAGCACCGGGAAAAAAAGAGAGAGGAGAGGGAATTTTCCAATGAAAAAAATAAAATATCCTTCAGTGTGGAGAAGGACTACTTTGAGGACAACATAAAAAAAATCACGCATTCTTCAAATGACATGCGATGGTGTTACAGAATAGTACCATTTTCCGGTACCACGTCAGCGACGCTCTATTCTGGCATCACATAATTTATATGTGTAACAATTTTTTTAAGTTTGACATTTTACCTTCACTTACATAAAGCAGCAGCAACCCATCTAATGAATTTTAAATTGGAAAACAAATTCCATAAAAAAAAAAAAAAGATTTTAGGTAGTTTTTTTTTCTTCTCTCATCTAGCAGTAATAGGCCGGAATTAAGCGGCTGAAGTAGTAGGCAGAATAGACTGAAGAGCTCTCAGAAGGTTTACACTTAAAAAATAAGATAATGCTAAATGCCTGATGTAACAATTGCCAACCATGTTTCATAGCCTAGCTTTTTCAGTACCACACATCGTATTGTCTACAAAGTTTAATAAAATGTCAACCACAGAGTGCACAAAAACACTCCAAAATTACATCCTCACATTCTAAAGATGTGACAGTTGATGCTGAAATAAAACTTACATAGCAATATTTCAGAAACAATAGCCACACACATATACCATGGTGGCTGGAGAGTATGTAAGCAGCTTGATTTGGGAGCCGTGTTAGAGAGGGAGAAAAGGCAGGTTTTATCATGAAATAGAAATTACAGTGTAATATGTCAGAGCCGGGAGTCGCAGAAATAAAGCACAGACATGCTGCACATCATAGAAGTTTTCTTACTAGGCTTCTATGTAAGAGGGAGCGATAAGGCAGGCCTTGCTGTAAAAAAAAAATTACAGGCAAGAGCCAGAATAATATAAGCACAGACATGCTGCATATCATAGAAGCTGTTTTAGTAGGCTACATTTGAAGATTGACAAATTCCACTATACATTTTTGTTTCTTGATAATAAAAAAAGTCTTGTTTCTGAGATAAGAGCCAGAAATATAGCACAGGCATGCTCCACATCATGGAAACCTTTTTACTAGGCTGCTATGTAAAAAGGAGAGACGAGGCAGGTCTTATTGTGAAATAAACATTACAGTGTATTATGTCAGACACAAGAGCCAGAAAGAGAAGCACAAACACCCTGCACATCATGGAAGCCTTTGTACTGGGCAGCTCTATAAAAAGGAGAGGCGAGGCACTTTTTCTATCAAGAGACCTCCATGGTCACACCACATCCCCATTAAGCTTTGGAGTATACAAAAAAAGGCAAAATGGAAGGAATATGGTACACAATTCATCAGCATAATTTTAATACAATACTGGGAAGCCTTATCTGATAAAACACTTATCTCATGCAGCCTTTGAGGATAAAGACCAACATAAAGTGTATATTTTTTACAGTTAAATATTTCATGTTGAATAAATCAAGTTTTATATATAAAATATATAACTGTTATATATTTATTGACAAAGAACTGGAATAGGTCAAAAAGTAGGAGACAAAGAGCATGATTAAGGCCTTATTCACACTGCATTACCTTGGGGCATACAAGTTTGTGCAGTGTGCACGCCTGTATAGGGCCATTCCCAGGAGGAAAAGGTGGTGAATGTAGCATCCTGTTCTTTCCTATGAGAGGATGAAGTCGTTCGCACACCCGAATTGTACATCTGTGCGGGTCCGGGTGTCTGTACTCGGACACAGACAGGATGTACACCCTGAGTTAACGCAGTGCGAATGAGGCCTTCGCCTGCAGCAAACACAATAATATTTATAACATAACATTTTACAGTTGGGCATATTTACGTGTTCCGGAGCAGCATCATACACTGCTCATTGACATTGAGGTGCCGGAGCAGCATCATACACTGCTCATTGACAGTGAGGTGCCGGAGCAGCATCATACACTGCTCATTGACATTGAGGTGCAAGGCAGAATGGACCCTTCTAATGGATCAGGGACACAAAATGTTTATGGCACTTGTCAAAGTTCACAAACACTTTTGTGCCACAAGAGAGCCTCCCAGATTGATTTTGTTTCTTTAGAATGTCCAGCACGAGGTCATTATTGTACACAAATAAACAGCTGCCATCTTACTAAAGTCGAAAGCAAGGAGGTTTATGTTGTCACAATCACACGTTTAGCAAGCTGTTTGCAAATTGCGCTGCCATTTTTAGAGGTGCTTAAACTGGAAACTAACTTTAAATGTTACCATAGAAACTCAGGGTAAGATTTTCTGCAAAGCCCTGAAGCTTTGAGTGAATCTATTTTAAATGCACCTGCAGACAAAATCCTTGACAATAATATCTGCAAACATAACAAAAGTGCACCTCTCATTATCTAACGTATACAGCGCTTCCTTCCAGCGGATGAGAACGTTTTTCTTTCTTCTCTTCACAAACTTGCCACAAGAAGAGAAGAAATGCTTTCACCTCCATGCTGTTTTATTGAGAGCACAGCTATCTAAGTATTCTTCGGTGAATGTTAGAATGTTCTCTCTGTTGTACAAAGCAGTACAATTAGGCTTAGAGAAATACTTTATACTAAACTCATAAAACTTCTTTACAACAACTCCGAGATGTTGGGGTTGAATAATAGCGGTTTAGAATTTTTGAGGACAAAGTACAGAGTATTGCCTTCAGTCACTGCACTGATTGTAAACTCTTCAGTACACTTTCACCTCATTCTGTAGCTCCACTCATGACTTAAAGCAGCGCTTCAATTTCTGTTTATTTATTTTTTAAATAAAATGACCATATCTTGTACAAATTAAATTTTTTTTTTTAATACTGATGCTGTCCATAATGATGTCCCCCAAAGAAACTCTGCTGGCCTCTGCTGGTGCTTTTTCAGGTTGAATGGCAGCCAATGTTCATCAACCCACTTCCTTTGAGCTGTCATTGACGCACCCCCTGGGGTGTCACCACGTGGGTCTGGGCTCACAGCATGAGTTGCATTAGGTTTCAAGTATGAAAAACTGGAGGAAAACAAAAATTACCCTTTTCCCATGAGGATAATTTTTAAATTTTCGCACCCTTCAGTCAAGTAGTATATGACCAATTTCTGAAAGCAACATTGACCGTGTTATTTACTGTCTGTGAAGGTTCTTATTCGTCCAAGTCGGGGTATAGCTGCAAAAAAATAAGTCAAGGCAACTGGACTTGCTGTATTTTTCTTGAAGACGTTTCACTGGTCATCAAACCAGCTTTTTCAATTCAGAATGACTTGGTGATTTTTGTTCCCAGATAATTTTTGTACAAGTCATTCTGAATTGAGAAAGCTGGTTTCTGAATTGAGAAATAAATCGCTGATTTATTTTATTTTATTACAGGTATTCATACAGCGCCGACAATTTTACACAGCACTTTACATAGTAGCACAAGGTCCCTGTCCTCAAGGGGCTTACAAGCCAAGGTCCCTATCTCGCATACATAGAGGGTCACTTTTTTTTTTAGAGAGGAGCCATTTAACCTACCAGCATGTCTTTGGAGTGTGGGAGGAAACCAGAGCTCCCGGAGGAAACCCAGGCAAGCACAAGGAAAACATACAAACTTCTTGCAGATAGTGACCTGGCCAGGATTCGAACCATGGACCCCCAAGTGCTGCAAGGCAGAAGTGCTAACCACTACGCCACTGTGCTACTGCTCACGTAGACACATGCTTTGTACACAATGCCTATGCATTTGTTCCCTCATAAGCTAAGTTTGAATTGGCCGGGCATCTGCCAGGTTTTCGGTAACGACTTGCTGACACTGTGCATTATTAATACTGTTATTTCTTATCATAAACACAATACTTACGTGAATCCGCTAGCGTTATCTTTGGGGTGACAAACGCCCTGATTTTCACATGGGTTGCTAGAACACGCATTTAGGGAGATCTCACAGTTTTTACCCTGTAGAGACAACAAGAGAATCATACCGTGTTATATGATGCAGTAACCTAAGCAGACATTTCCTGTCCAGCGTACTGTAATAATATACACTAACAAGCCCATCCTGTTAACATAACATGCTGCAGCATCACCAGAGTGGCCTTACTGCCGGGCCCTGCTGTTAGTAAGATGTTTACAAATCGAAGTTTCTTCAGAGACCAAGCATGTCCTTTCCTATTCAGATTTGCTCTGTGTCACAGCTGCATACACAAATCCATTAGGACTGGTTAAAAAATGAAAACAGAATGCCATGAAAAGTACAACACAAGAGCACTGAGCTGGTTTTAAAAGCACCACTCTTGCTTTCCCGTGCTAGGATAATGCTGAATGCCGGTTGTCTTGTGATGCTCTGTGCAGCATCCTCTGCTGTTTCCTAGAGGCGGCTTCTAGAATTCTACTTTCTGTTGTAAAATAATAAATATGTTTTATTCCTGCTCGGAAACGTGATTGTAAAACCACCTGTCAGAACAGGAAAAAGCTTTAAATTAACAAGTGATTCAGAAGATGCAGAATATTGTGAGCTTTTAATTTGTGCTTCCTTTTATAGTGTAGAGAGGGAAAACAAAACATGCAATCAGCACCTTTTGTCAGGTAGCCAATTTGCATTTTCTAAGAAATACAGAAATTTGCGCACATCTAGCGAAGTAAAAATGGTGTAAGTATTTTTTTTGACAATCACTGGACACATGTAATTTCCTTTTTTTGTTGTAATTTCCTATTTTTTTGGTGAAAAAGGATGCTATAAACATAGTTTTTTCCAGTGGCAGGCAAAGATCTGAGGAAACTAATATTTTGTAGCATTTAATGAAGCCCCATACCTCAAACAAAACCGTTACAAAAGTACATTGAGCGGAATTTACAAAGACTGGAGCAGCTGGGCATGGCAACCAATCATCTTTTTTCATGTTCTAAAGCTAAACTGATTGGTTACCATGGGTAACGGCTCCTGATTGTGCCTGCTCCAGTTTTGATAAATCATCCCCATTATGTCAAAGAGCTACTGGTAACATACTCTATGCCAATATCTGTATCGGTACCAAATACTCTGATGTTTATACACATTCTGTGCTCTCTACAGTTCTGTTAGTTGCCATGTTGAAAAAAAGAGCCATCTGTTGTTTAAACCATCCAGATTCTTATATTTCTAAAGGAACAGAGAATTTAACTCATCATCAGGTTTTATTCTAATCACTACAAGCTTGTGACCCAGGAACCCCTGACACAAAGTACAACAAGATCCTTGACCTTCACGGCAGCAGAAGCACATCTGGATCGAGAACAATGGTCAAAACACACCGCCTGCGTTCTGACACTGCGCTCCCCCTTCCTAGGAGCATGTTTCCCTGTCAGCACATGTGCACTGCAGCAGAAATTGGTTGGCCAGTAGTGTTGCCCCTCCCTCTCCAAACTGGTGTGCTGATGTACAGGTCATTACAGGAGGCTGACCTCAAGGCATTCAGGTGCTTACACTAGTTCACTAAAAGACCATTAAATGTTTTAAATGCAGCACATAACTGTATATTCTGTATTATAATAAACGCCTGGAGTTTAGCTTTTAAATATTGATTTCTTTATTGATATTAGATAAATCATATTCACACTGATGGCTAAGGAACTTCTAAAAGTATATATAAGGGTACATATATAGGGTCAATGTGTAAATTATGCCACCTATCAAATCTAAATATATATAATGTACAATAGCAGCAGGGAGCTTCCCAAATTGGTGGTGTGCCTATAGAAAGGGGGGGGGGATGCTCACATCTGAGGGACTCCTTTCTTCTTTCTCTTCCTAATAGGTGTCTTATCTCTGTGGTATTGGGGGAGGAGTTTTGCTACATTTGTCTCATGTATACTATTTGTTAGTAGATTAGAAATGGAAATGTGTCATGCTAATATGAATCTTACAAATTCCTTAATATGTTATGTATATATTTATCGTTACGTGTGTGTGTGTGTGTGTGATTGTGGACCCCTGAGTTATCATCTAACAATTTATTCCAGCCCTGAAGAAGTGGATCTCCAAATGCGTCATTGTGCATGTATACGTACTGTAAATCACTTATATTTCCAGTTTATTTGATGGGGGACATTATTCACACATGAACTTTATATATGTAGCCTAATAATGGTTTTTTATGGATTATCTGATATTAATAATATGTATTGTCAAAATTATACTTTATATTGCAATCCTCTTCTTCAGGGGGCTACACTAAGTCTGGCTTCTTTTCTTGATACAATTCTGCTTTACCTATGGGAGGGCAGCATCTGAGAATTGGATTTGATATAGTATGGTACTCCACTTCATTCTCCTTTGTGTTATCGCTTTAAGCATTAATCTTGCTCAGTTATCATTATTATACAGGATTTATATAGCGTCAACAATTTGCGCAGCGCTTTAACAATACAAGGAAAACATTACAATCACAATTCAAGACAAGATGGTAAGGAGGGCCCTGCCCCTGAGGGCTTACAATCTAAAAGGGAGGGGCCAGTGATACATGAGGAGGACTTTATGGACAGTTATGGACCTTACCTTGAAGCCAGGCGGACAGATACATTTGTAGTATTCCACAGGGTCATTCTGACAGATTCCTTGGTTCCGACAAGGACTGGACAGACAGGGGTGACACTTGGCCTGGATACTGAGGCTTGGTGGCCCTATAAAATATTGAAAGCAACATCATTTATTATGACATATTACTGCGAGTTCAGCCTCTGAATTAGTGACCTAAGAATATCTTTCAGAACAGAGCCTCTAAATTGTATTTACTTCATATATCTTCATACTTCACAGGACTATTCATATCAGGGAATATATACAATGCAATAGCACAGAAATCACTGTATCCCACCTGGAGGAGGTTATTAATGTAAAAATACCGGTATATTTATCATGAGGTTCATAAAATGTGATCACATAAAACACTTCCTTACTCCATCCCTTTGTTTCCTGGGAACATATGTCTTGCTTCAGGAGTGTGATAAACCAACAAAACATAACTCTCTGATGCTGTCTACTGAATTGTAAATTAGCCGTCAATTAAGTACCCATGCAGACATACTGATAAAGCAGGGGTAGGCAGACTCCAGACCTCCCACTATGGTGATACTAAAAATCCTATCCCGCATCTGTCTCTGGGAGTCATATCTGTGTCTTGCAATGCATCGTGGAATTTGTAGTTGCACCATAGCTGGGGGCCAGAGTTTGGCTACCCCTGACTCAAAGGAAACCTATAGTAAAATTTGTCACTGCTGACCCCCCTTCTAAAAATGCTTACTGCCTTGCTGGTTATCATGCTGATCTTCTGGGTTCATTTCTTTAAGGCCTGGTTCACACCTAGGCGTATTGCATATGCACGGTGCGATGCGCGGTAAAAAAAATTGCGCGACAAACGCGCGTTTCCGAGGGCTACTTGGCTGTATCCCAATGGAAACGCGCAACAAAAACGGCCCAAAGTAGTACATGTACCTTTTCAGGCGTGGGCCGTTTTGTAGCGCGTTAGGGACGGGCTGAAATACGCCAAGGTGGGAACCAGACCCATTGAATACAATGGGATTTAGATGTTTGAGCGTTCGTCGAGCGTAGAACGCGCTACAAAACGTTCAGGTGTGAACGAGGCCTAAGTCACCGACTCACAATAAGTATGCAGATAATGATATTTTGCCTTTTTGATTTTGCATTTACATGCCAGACCTGCACTCTTGTTCCAGGTCGGTAACTCAAAAATGATTGAACACTAAAAAAAAGAAAAGACCGGGGCACCCTAATTGTAGCAACAAATGTAATGTTTTTCTATAGGAGATATTGCTCACCTTGAAATCTAGCCACACATATGTGAAATCTGGGACAAAAACACACATGTGCAACCATGGCAGGAAAAGCTTGTAACACATGTCATTGCAGAATGATGTATGTGGCCGTGTGTATTATACATCATGGTAATGGCATGTGATTAAAAACGTTTTTAAATGGCACTCCTTGCCGCTGTGGTTCTGCTGGTACACACGGGCATGTGCTCTGTTCCTGCATCCTTGCTGCACATGGCAGCTCTCTCTATCTATCTCTCTCTCTGTATCTCTCTCTCTGTATCTCTCTCTCTGTATCTCTCTCTCTGTATCTCTCTCTCTGTATCTCTCTGTATCTCTCTCTCTCTCTGTATCTCTCTCTCTCTCTCTCTGTGTCTCTCTCTCTCTCTCTCTCTGTGTATCTCTCTCTCTATCTCAAGAAAATATTAAAGCCATCAGTTTGACGTTAATAGTTTGAACAGATTGCCCTACAAAGCTTTCTGACTAGTGACTTTGGATGTGTGACGCAGATGAGGATTCTGGTGGTGAACAGGCCCCTTTTATCGCCTATTCAATAATGTAGCGCAAAGAAGCGAGATAATAATCAGTCCCATAACCATTCAGATGTGACCTCTTAAAATCTGACTACAGTGAACTGTATTATGATTGGCCGCAGGTCACAAAGGGTTACTGTATGTTTTATATTCCCAGTTCCGCCGTGCCCTGCTTACAAGCTTGCCTGGGTCATATTTAAAAGTCAAAGTAGGAACGTTTTTCTTCACAATTCCTTAAAAAAGCAAGAAACACTGCTTCTGAAATCTATTTAAACAAGAAAGATTACTTAACCAGCATATTTTTATAGCTTCGGAGTTAACAATGATTTCTGCTCCAGTGAGCGTTTGTGACAAATATTCAGGGAAAGCAATTTCCAAAATGCATTGCTGACCAAAAAAAAAAAAAAGGGGCACACGGAGCGCAGGTAGTAAATCAGGATTCTGTCTCTTTAACCCACAGGAGAAGCATAAATATAGCGACCCCCTAAAACAATGGCAGAAGGTCATTTAGCTGGGTGTAGAATATAGTCGGGCTGGAGAGGGACAGATGGAAGAGGTTTCTGTGAGAATTCCATATTATATCGGCAATGAAGGTCATTTTAATCAGCGGCGGCGGCGACAGGGAAAAGTGGAGAGGTTCTAGAATACTGTGTTTTGGAGCTGCAAGGTTTTCTGTAGGTGGCTGTAACTAATATTGCATTGTGTAATATCGCCTCTATGGCCAGCATGTAACTGCAGTTCATACAGCAAATGGTACGAGAATAAAGGGAGATGGAGAGTGTCCGAATTTAGCATTTGAAATACGACTTCCTGGTCATATAGAAACAAAAAGGTATACACAAGGCCTGACTTCCCACCGGCAGCAATGCTATGATCCTACTAAAATATGATTTTCCTTCAGAAGGTTTGATTTATTTATTTTTTTGTAAGGTTTATTTCACCTGCTATAAATCGATAGTTGCTATTGTACAGTAAAACGTGGGAGATATGAGACTAGGAAGCTATATATACTAAGAGTGTCTCGAGAGGGTTTCATGGTGTGTCTCCATGGAGACGTGGCTGGACCGGGGAAAATGCATCATGGCGGCAGAGCCCATTAACAGCCAGCGCAAAGTTACTGGAATGCTATGTATGTTACAAGTAAGTACCTGCAGCACACACACAGTAATGCTGGCCACTGAGCCCTTAAAGGGCTCCTCCAGGTTTCATTTTTAATCACTGTTATTGGTTGTTTAAAGCCTCAACATCAATGCCAGTTCCCCTTGTAGCAGGGTTCTTCTGCCCCTCAATGAGAATACTGTGTGTAAAAATCTTGTTGCCAGTTCAATAATATGGCTTCCCCACCCTGTTCTCATCAGAGGCTGGGCAAACTGCTTGCACTTCCTGTTTCATCTGACTGGTTGACCTGGTGCATGCCAGCATATGCCTTTCTACTGGGACTAGGAGCTGCCAATATTGTTGAAAACCAAACATTTGAACTGTGCAGCAGAGTTCTCTCGGCTGGAAATGTCATCCAAGCAGGCAGACTGGCTAAGTTTGTATGTGAGCAAGGTCCTTAAAAACCAGGTCATGTACTGCTAAGATGAGTGGAGGCAAAATACCTCTCCAGGGGCACAAACGTTATGTGAGAAGTATAGCCAGGGAATCTTTTTAAGATGAGTACTGATGGTGAATTATATCGCTGCAGTGTTATGAAAGCCATGTGGGAAGGTTCTCATGGAAGAAACCATTCTCCTGCCCATACTAATTATCGGTGAAGCAGGAGCGTATAGAGGCCGGATGTCACCCAGAGCGGAGACCGGGTGACACACCGCAGTGACGTCATCGCGCATGCGTGGTCATCTAATTGACGCCTGCCAGCTACCATTTTGGTGATGGACGCTGGCAGAGAGAGGAGGGGACGTTCACCCGGCGGGATGAGGTATGCCGCCGGGTCCCCTCCCCTCTCCCATCAGTGTCGGGCTCTCGGTCCATGACCGAGTGCCTGACTTTTTAGAGGGGGTGACACCAAAATGACTGTCAGTCATTTTGGTGTCACCCCTCCAATGGTGTCACCCGGGTGCGGGCCGCACCTCCTTTGTGATGCCACTGCTGGGAAGGACTGCTTTCATCAGAACCTTCTTACACGGATGTTTTACTTTGTGGAAGAATCTTCTAAACTCCAATCTCGATCAACCTATTATCTGTTTCATTCCACAGCCAACTCATGAAGCTCTGTCCCTTTCAGGATCTGAAGATCTGGACATCTGAGTGATAAGCATGCACATTTTTTAAAATATGTTTTGAAGTTGCCCATTAAACTGAATTAGGGCCCCATACACACATGTATTAAATTGAAGCGTCCAGTACTTGATTTTGATACCCGGGGCTGAAAAGGTTTTTGAACCAAACAACTCCGGACAAATGAGGTCTTAGCAAAATATATGCTTTACTTTGTGCTAAAAGGGGCTGCAAATGCTAAATCTGTTCAGAAAATCTAAGCCCTAATACTGTGCTGTGCACTTGGTGCTCGTGTATTACAAGCCTAATTGAAACTGCATGCCAGTGGGGTACAAAAGCAGCTCATCCTTAAGTCTATGCGTGAATAAATCTGAGTGATAACTGCTAATTTTTACACCGAACTGCATTTTTATGCACAGATTACCATATTACCATATTACCATACATCATTGTATACGAGCCCCTAAGCAAAATTCATTTGTAAAATTCACTTTTAAAAAAAGCCATTGTGAAAACAGATGTGAATGGCACTACCTGTGCATTCAAACTTCTTGGCTGGTGTAGTGAGAAGCAGCTTTCCATCCATTTCTGCGGGTCCTGTACAGCGGGCGATGCCGGGCTCCTTATAGCCAGTCTTCACCCAGTTTGACAGCCAGCGCAGGTTGCAGTCGCAGTACAGAGGGTTGGCTCCAATCGCTCTAGCAAACAGAAATTCCCCAAACAATGCTGGTTAGAACAAGCAGTTCAGTATGTTACAGACCTGTCACAGGCTCTCATGATTTATTTTTAAAGGAGATCTATGAGGTGAGTGATTTCCACTCATCCTCATAGTTAGAGCCGACCTGTGACAAAGAAGCTGTCACAGGTCAGCTCTATCAATCGGGAAGTGAGCAGAAACATGCCGCCGATCCGCTCACTTCCGATCGTTTCCCTGCAGTGAGCGGTGACTGTCAGTCACCTTCCCTCTCCCATCCTCCAGCGCTGACTGGAGGAACAGATGGGGAGGGGGCGGGCACAGCTGGCTCTGCCTCTAGATAGGCAGAACCAGCTGTCACTCACGTAGCTGGGTGGGTCTCGACAGTAATGTCGGGATCCGTCCCGGCTGTGGCGTTCACGGTATATCGCAGGCAATAGCCCGCTATAAACTGAGCTTTGGGTCACGGGAGGAGGTTAGTATATGTCCTCCTGTGACCCTAAAGAGAACTATGGGGAAAAACACTTACCCCATAGTTCTCCTTTAATAAAGATCCACCAAAACAGAGCCATATGCTAGTATAATGTATTATTATAGTTAAGGACTGTTTCAGGTTGAGAAAAGTAATCTGTGTCGCCCCTTTGTTTTCTGACAGTATATAGTAACATACATATAAATCCTGTATAATAATAACAGAGAAAGTACAGTGTATGTCCAGTGAACACTGAAAAGACTATACAGCCCATCTAAAGAAAATCTGTACAAGAGAAAAGGCAGCTAAATGCTAGGTTGTGGTTGTGGACACTAAAGGACCACTTAGTGTGTATGAGTGTGAAGAAATGTTAGATTGTGAGCTCCTTCATGGCATTGGGACTGATATAAAAAGTCCTGTGTATGTGCAATATATATGTGATCATTTATTTGTTATAGGTTTTTTGTTTTTTTATTTTTATTTTTTAAATCAGGCTACAGGCAAGAACTTGTGACTGCTAAAGGCGTTTATAGACCATTTACTGATAGGTGAGCACTGATACACAGCAGATCTCTTTATTCTGCTATGAAACTACAAGACTCAGCATGCCCTGGTGCACATTATAAACGCTTTAGCAGATAGGCCATGTTGGGGCTTGTAGATAGACAACAGCTAGAGTTCCACTCACTGTATACCAGTGGACTAGAAATCAGTGATGCACCGAGTACCAGTGCCGATACTTGGCATTTTCATGAGAACTACCAGGGTTGCAGAGGTTGCAGCTGGGACCGGGCTCTGGCACTCCACTACTGTCCTGAAATCATTAGTCTGTATTGTTTTAGAAAAACTGTCACATGACTATAAACAAAACTGTATCAGTACTTGTATCTGTGAGTACTTGGGCAAGTACCAGTACTCGTACTCACAAAACTGGTATCTGTGCATCCCTTTATTTATATTTATAAAAACAAAATCATACATTAAAACAGAGATGTACAAATCCCAGGAGCTCCGTGTGCTCCTTACAAATGACAGCTGCCTAACTTGAATTTTTCTCTAGTCTAGTCTTGGAGCTGGAAAAGTATCTGTACTTGTACCGAGTACTGTACTTGGTATCTGTGCATTCCTAGAAATAGTAGAATTTTCAAGCTCACGGTCACCTTTCTATCTTAGAATGACAGCATAATATTTCTTGATAATGTAGATTTGGTTATAATACCCAGTTGGATTCCAAGCCCTACTCCACTCAAGCCATTTTTTCCGCATATAGAGTTTGGAGTAAATGGCTCTATAATATTAGGTTATATTTGCACTATACACCAGCGGTTCTGGGTGCGCATTTGGCGGTGTAAAGCGATGATTTGCATGACTCGGCCTACTGTCCTGAAGTGAGGAATAATCCTCTTATTTTTGGGATATGTGATGGAATGAGACATGTAAATACAGTGAGGGAAATTTATCAGAACTGGAGCAGACCAAATCTGGAGCAGCTGTGCACGGCAACCAATCAGCTTCCCTCTTCAGTTTGTTCAGTTAAGATTCGAAAATGAAAGAGAGAAGCTGATTGGTTGCCATGCACAGCAGCTCCAGATTTGGTCTGCTCCAGTTTTGATAAATTCCCCCCATTCTGTTTTAATAAGCCTCTGCTGTGCTATGCACTGATTCTGTTGGAGGACTTTTTGATGACTTTAATCCCTGTATGGTTATACTGTCCCCATGATAATTTAGAGATCATCTAGGATGCTGCATACACGGTCACTCCTGCCTGACCAATATAGCGCAATGCATCTATACAGCTTTATAAATGTAATGCCAGATAGTTTGGAATCACGTTAGATACATAAACTCATTGCTGAATTTGTATTACTACATGTCGGTTACATTGTCACAAGAGGTGTTCCACCAGGTGGCGCTCTGGAACAGCCGAGTGGAATAAAATGAATAGCTTAGGGCAGCGTTAACATTTGCACCTAAAAGCTTACTCGCTGCTATTTTCCCTTTGTTTAACAGCTGTGAGGCACAGTATGCTCAGCCGTCATAAATCACACTGTAAAGAAAAGAATTCCTGGAGATTCTCTGCAGCGTGGATGAATTGTCTTTGTTAAGCATTAAAAAGCAGCTACTCCGTGCGCCAAATTAAACAAAGATCGAGTAAAAAGACGGAACCGGTTTGGCTGCGCTCCCTTGAGCCAAGCACAAAACCTTCTCAATGGATATGAACTACAAAGGCAACGAGGAAGCAAAACAGAACAGGTGGAGGTGAAAGGGCACAATTCACTTACATCTTTACAACGGATTCCACAATTAATAACAGCAAACACAGAATGGATCCTTAGTCCTGTGTGATCCTAAAACAGCCTCGGACTTTGTGTGAAGTGAGTGAGACACCCCAAACATGCTCTGGTGTTATAGAAACTGTGTACGGACAGGACTGCTTTCAACTACAGAGAGCGCTTCAACTACAGCTTTAATAAGCAACACGACTTCCAAAGTGAAGTCTCCTGGTGGCGGCTGCAAATAACTTTATAAATCTTTAAGGGAGAACAAATCAAAACACATAGCGTCGCTCGCTCACTTCTCGATCATCTCCCTGCAGAGAGCCGTGACTGCCAGTCATAGCTCCCTGCAGGGATTCCCGCTCCGATCCTCCAGCGCTGACTGGAGGAATGAACGGAGGAGGGGGTGGGCACAGCTGGCTCTACCTCTAGATAGGCAGAGCCCGCTGTCAATCATGCAGCAGGGTGGATCTCGACAGTAATGTTGGGATCCGTCCCGGCTGCGGCAGTCTCAGTATACTGTAGCTTGCGATATACTGAGCTTTGGGTCACGGGAGGATGCTAGTATATATCCTCCCGTGACCCTTAAGAGAATTATGGGGAAAAAACACTTACCTCATAGTTCTCTTCTAAATATTACAAGGAAGTAGCCTCCTCCCCCCCATCCTTCCTATTAATCGGTGGACACTTACATGAATAAAACTTCTACCCAGTGGATGGCATTCGCACGGCACTAATGTCCCTAGAGGTCTCTGATGAATACACTGTTATATTATATAGATATACAATTCCTATACTCGTCAGCGCCATCTAGGGGTGCTAGTGCTGTGCAAATGGAATTCGCCCGGCTATACGTTTTTATAAACAGAAGTTTTATAAATGAAGCCCAATGAATCCAACTTGTGTCCTCACCTCACCATACATCCATTTAATTTTTTTCTTAACACATGGAGCTGTAGAAAGATACAGTACGAATTACATCTCTGGGATCCTTTTGTTGTTATCTGCAGCTTTGAAGCAGTCAGTCCGCACCTTATAATATAAGCGATTGTGCAGCTATAAAAGTCACTCATGGACCAGCATCACTCACTTATTGGGCTGTGTGAGATAAATGAATGATCAGAAAAATGATTCTGCTGTTAAACTCACTAAAAAGAAATCAAAAGCCACACACACACTGCCAACCTAACAGGCCGTCCATCTCAGCATTGTGGATATCAGATAAGGGGTCAGCACAGACACAGCCCTCAACTTTTTGATGGAAGTTAATGGGCTTTTTGAGAAAGAAGTTCTATTTATAAGTGCTTTCACTCAAGATTTAGCCATTTTTCCAACTGAATCCACTTGGAAAAATTTGTGAATCTTACATGGAAACAGTTATAACGAGACCCACCCTTGTCTTTAGAAAATATTTTTAGCATGCAGTTCAGTTAATATTAGGGATGCACAGATACTTTTCGAGTACCAGTGCAGATACTTGGCATTTTCATGAGAACTACCAGGGTTGCAGCTGGGACCGGGCTCTGGCACTCCACCACTGTCCTGAAATCATTAATCTGTATTGTTTTAGAAAATCTGTCACATGACAATAAACAAATGTATCAGTACTTGTACCTGTAAGTACTCGGCAAGTACCAGTACTCGGCAAGTACCAGTACTCGCAAAACTAATATCTGAAAATCCCATTATTTATATTTATAAAAACAAAACCGTGAATTAAAACAGAGATGTACAAATCCCAGGAGCTCCGTGTGCTCCTTACACATGACAGCTGCCTCCTAACTTTTGAATTTTTCTCTAGTGTGGTCTTGGAGCTCAAAAGTATCGGTACATGTACTTGTACCGAGTACTGTACTTGGTATCTGTGCAACCCTAGTTAATACGTATAGTTCATATTTGGTACACATACACATGAGAGGTCCCAAGCTGCCAGTCTTGATCTTCCATGTGAACCTGTATCTTTATTATATAATGTGATGTGATCTTATTATATATAATGCTTCAGATCTGAGCTTGCCTGGTCATGGGATCTTTATGTAATTTGGAGAAATATGTCTAAAGTAATCTAAACTAAATTACAACCACAAACGCCAACTGTCTTCCCACACTGACTAGCGGAGTCCAGTCCTCGTTATGGAAGAGCAGTTTTATGATAACATCTGGCTGTCAGACTACTGAAGATAATAAAAACGCGCAGTACCCCTTTCAGCTATACTTACAGGTGAGACAGGGAGGTGACATCAGAAAAGATGCCTTCTGGCAGGCTGGAGATGTCATTCCCGTGGACAGATCTGAAGCAGATAATCTGTGTTAGAAATTCACTCACCACATGAGGCAGGTGTTCCCAAAACACGGGCTCAGGAGGGACACCCGACACAACAAACAAAATGTCATACTTACAGAAGCCTCAGGGATCGCAGTCCCTCAAATGCCAGAGGAGGAATACAGCGCAGAGAATTGTAACTCAGAATCCTGGTGGGATAAAAGCACGCAGATAATTACTTTCTGTAACATACTGACTTCTCATAACACAGTCTAACCAAACAGCAGATTTTCATTCTTATAGATGCTATCCTTATAAAAAGAAATCTAGAAGATAATCATTTTTTTTTTTTACTGGAGATGGAATTTGTATCTAAATTAACATGCAGGAGAGATTTCCTTACATCTATAGAAAAGTGGATATCTAATTAATTGGTGATAGGAAGAAAAGCTGGCAGCGGGAAATCTATCAAGGGGTAATTTTTCCTAGTCATTAAAAGTTTATACATGACACAAAGAAACATTGCGAGTACTCGTAGTCATCAACTGAAAATATTTGGAAGTAGACAGTCCAATTGATGTTTTGAATGCACCAATGTGAATTTAAGGACTGAAATCTAATTGAATACACAGAGGACAAATACAAAATCATATTCTGAAATGTGAATTGGTATAAGGAAAAGCACAGATATAAAAGGTGATTGCTTTATCGGATTTATGTGGCTTTATTCTCATTTGATTTCCCTTAAGGTCTGTATTTTATTTTTCTACTATCCTACCAATATTTGGCCTTCTTTCTTATCTTTATATTTGATATAATATTGATATTTATAAAAAAGTAAAAAGGCACTGAACAGGGTTGCTAGTTCAAAATAAAACAGACTCCTTCTTTTACTTTATCTTCATGTTTGATATAATGTTGATATTTATAAAAAGTAAAAAGGCACTGAACAGGATTCTACTTCAAAATAAAAAAAAGATGTTTTCTTATCTTCATATTTTACATAACATTTATAAAAAGTGAAAGGCGCCCGATGCGTTACCACTTCAAAATAAAATCTGATGTCTCTGGTCTGGAACATTGATGTGGATTGGAGCAACATTCACCATATTTATTCCCATAGAATTTTTTGTACAAGTCATTCTGAATTGAGAAAGCTGGTTGGATGATCAGTGAAACGTCTTCAAGAAAAATACAGCAAGACCAGTTGCCTCGACTTATTTTTTACAGATGTACCATGACCTGGATGAATGAGAACCTTCACAGACATATTGATGTGAGGTTTCTCTGTTTTATTTAATACAAAAAAAAAGTATATGCTGGCACCGTTTTGCCATGAACAAGCTAGTTGCTGAAGCACCACAGGTGCCAGCATGGTCTGTTATCCTTAACATTTGTAGTCATTCAAGGAAAAGAGAGCCTCGGGATGCTCCTGCCTATCCCAGACGCAGATCAGTGTATATATAATAAGTGATCTAAGACTGGTCAAGACTTCTGCTTGGAAAAATCTGATGATTCACAAAAGGATATATGACTTAAACGTAAAATATTTGCAACACCTGCAGGTTAGGCTGAGGCAGACTCTTCACATGCACTACACACACAAGACCCTATGTCACCAGACATGAACTTACAATGTGGTGAGCTGACTCATGTTCGTGAAGGATGAATTGCAGAGGGAGCTGATTTTGTTATTGCTCAGGTCTCTGTAAAATCCAAGAGATCAGCACAATTAGTAACATGTAACATTCTCATTCCCTACCCGTGCTTACATGCATGTTATAAAATGTCACAGAATAGCAGTGTGGCTCCCAAGTGTAACGAGATCCGGCACACAGCTTGCAGTGAATATAGAAACATTCCCTCCATCCTGCTTAAATGAGGCTATGTTCATACCTAGGCGATTGAGCAGGTGAGCTGTTTTCGTGCGGTCGTCGTGCGATTTTGTTTGCACGATTTTGCTTTGAGAACCGTGCGGTTGTCGCACGGTTTTCAATGCATAGAGATGTCTATGGGACCCAAATCAAACGACAACTGCCCGAAAATAGCTCCTACACCTTTTTGCGCGACAGGTGATTTCTACCGCGTGACAAATTGCAAAGGTGTGAACAGCTTCCATAGACTTGAATGCAAATCTATGCAAATGTGGGATATCACGCAGCTAAATCCGCACGATAAACCACCTTGCCTCAGAAATGCGCTCTGTCAGCGAGGGGACCCCTGTTTCTTTTCTTTTTTCTGTGTTTGATTTTACTTAATCTTATAAAGGAATCATTGCAACAGTCAGAAACTCCAGATTACTTTAACTAGTAAGTCTGTGCTGATATATACGTGCAGCAATGTTAGCAGTGGGTTAGGTTTTTCTATAACCCCCAACTTCAGATCACGGTATTCATTTTACAAATACTTACCTTAAAGGAAACAATGCAGACCAAAGAGACAGGTTTCCTTTAATGTTGTACTTCAACAACAGCTTATGTTTACCATCTTTCCATTCCCTTGCTGCTCTTTTTTTTTCCGCTGCAGGGAGCAAAGAGAAATCCCCGGGACATCTAGGTATAGGGGAACATTCACTCCCCCTCTTACATGACAATGCTGATGCTTGCACAGGGCTTCATTTCTTTGCTCCTAGCAAACAAACAGAGCCATGTGGGAATAAAGGGAAGGCACAGGATGGTGCAGCTTGTGCCCACTGTACTGACATTTAAGTGAACCTGTTCATTTGCGCTACTGTGCTGTAAGCTTGCCACACTTTTTAAACCAGTTTGGATCATTTAGAAGTATTGTTTTACAGCCTCCATATATTTCTAATTTCTCATAATTTTATATATTTGTTTTCCATGGCGTAAAAGATTGAGTAGAAAAAGCATTTAAAAACATCACGGACGCCTGACTGCTTCCTTTCTCGATCTGAACTCTTTTTTTGATCTGAAAACTGATTGAAAGGAATCAAATGATACCCACTTACAGTTGCAATTTTCACACATATGATCAGACTAAAGCATGTGCGGATAGTTTTACATGTATAGTCCCTTTAGAGAGAGGGGCGAGGTGGATGAGAGCTGGTAGTGGAGGGGTACAGGGGCTGGGGAATTCTGTGCAACAACCCTCTGCTGCTACAGTGTGTGGGCAAGACTGTGCTACGGCACCAAGAGAGGGCAATCCTGGAAACATTGGAACACAATACATTTTCACAACAGATTCAGGAACATTCAGAAGATAAGGAGAGTGGATGCCAAAGCACCTTAGCTAGTGAGGCTGGCAGCCAACTGGGGCTGCGCAGAAGGTACTGTATGCCACATCCCCTGACTCAATTTAAAATGTTTTGATGGGAGCATATCTTTACCTGAACACGCAGAGTTCATAGCACTATGTTTAGGTGGTGAATACGCTGACCTGCCTGCGAGAATAAACCTCCAATATGTGAGATCGAATGCCCAAATCAAAGAAAATCTGTCCAGAGGGACAGTGAGGGAGAGGGACAGTGTTCATAGCACTATGTTTAGGTGGTAAATACGCTGACCTGCCTGCGAATATGTTCCTCTAGTATTGAAGATGTGAGATCGAATGCCCAAATCAAAGAAAATCTGTCCAGAGGAACACTACACTGATGCTGGTGACCTTTTCATAAGGAAGATATAGTTACCCAACACGCAAATGATTAAAATAGCTATGGGAAAAACACAATGATATACTGTGTTGTAAAAAAAAGACTAGATGGGATATATTATGACAATGCCTGGGGTGAAGGAGGAGAGATATTACTTTTCAGGGATAACAAAGGAAACAAAAGGTAGGGATTTCTGAGAGAGATGGGAGATGGGTCAGAATAATAAAGAAATGCATTCAGCATCACAATGACTTATCACTGGTAAATAACAAATAAAGGAATCCAGACACATGTAATGAGATGATAATCCATAGATATGATCTAGTAGTAACAGTGTCCATGAGATATGTTATTAAAATTAATAATAAACATGTTGCACATGAGACCTAAACACATTGGTTACATTTCTGGGTATCATCTGGTTTTGCTTCACTGTTTCTATGAGCACTATAAAGAAATACAATTGTAAATTGAATATGTGCTTTGCCCATGTAGGATCATTGTAGACCTCCACAGATATGTATACTTTCTTACTTCAGAGGCCAGGCATAAAAGAAAAGCCCTGCAAAAGATATGAGTCACAGCTTACACACGGACCTGTGACAACTCTGACTGGCCCAGTGTTGTCACATGGAGAGAGTCAGATGCTCCTCCATACCTGGAAGTACTGGGTATTCCCATCGCCTACTGATGCAGAATAAAGCAGCGAGGGAGCTAATAAAAGAAAAGTGTATGCTGCTGGTGGGATTGAAGTAAACCTGCTGCTTTTCCCTGGCCTGGTTACTGACCTAGGTAGCTGTAATAAAAGAAGTCCGACAAACTCGGAAAGAAGCCACTTCTAGAAACATAGTAAAGGATTAAAACATCACCTTCTCCAGCATGTAACTGAGACAGAATCACAGTGATCAAGTTTCATGCTTGGAGGTCCATTCACACCACATCCAGATCATCTTCAGACCAGATTGTTTCTGGACCCAAAATGCATCCTAATGTATCCCTATGCTATTTCTGGGCTCTGTTTACACCAGCGCAGCCCGTTCCAGACCAGACCAGACCGGAAATATACTGCACTGGAACTGGTACGGAAAATGGTGTGAACCTGCCATGGACATGGAGCCCTCTCTAATCAGTCCTCCCACAACATGCCAGACACTAGTGAGCAGATAATTTGGGATTTCCCTAATCGCTGAAGAGCAGCAGATATCCCATGTCTATTCTATAGGAACTATTTCTACAGTTCTGTGATTTAGCACAGTGGTATTATTTTGCAGCTCTCATCACCTGCAAAGGGGTCACATCTAAAGAAAATTGGATTAAAAAGAAATAGCAATCTTAGATACTCGGTAATATACAGTTCACATTTTTTTTATATCATTCAATGTTTTTTATACAATTATTGATTTGGTATCAACTTCCTGCATTCCACTATGCAGCGGAGCTCATACTAGGAGGAGTGGCAGCACTGTAATCCAATAAGGAGTACTGAATGCAAATATGAGTAGAGGGGCGACTTCATCAGTGTGCTGCTGCTGCTCTTTCACTGTCTGTTCAGCAGCCTGGGGCAGAAGACAGAACACCACTCCAGGGGCGTCCCAAGGCCGGGTGTCACCCGGTCTCTAGACCGGGTAACACCCCGCCGTGTCGTCATCACGCGTGCGCGGCCATCTTGGTGATGGACGCCGGCAGAGAGAGGAGGGGACGTTCACCCAGCGTGATGAGGTATGCCAACAGATCCCCTCCTCTCTCCTGACACTGTCGGGCTCTCGGTCCATGACCAAGTGCCCAACTTTTTAGAGGGGGTGACACCAAAATGACTGTCAGTCATTTTGGTGTCACCCGGGTGCGGGCCGCACCCCCCTTGTGGTGCCACTGCATCACTCTATTCCTTCTATACAGTAGTCTATAACAGAGAAAGTGGTGTCAACGGACTGGCTGAGCTGTGTAGCAGGGCTGTGTAAATGTCAGAAACGGATAGACCGAAATACAAATACTTTAGTAAGTAAACCAGCTCCCTTATACATATTTGATCTGTATAATTAGCTGTTTGTCTGGAGTTCAGATTTAATATGTCAGTACTGACAGTGCTGCATATAGTAGTAAGGTCCGCAGGGCCAGGAGGGACACAGAGGTGAAAGCACACATCAGTGGCCTCGCCTACAAAAATGTCCTACAATCAGCCCCCAGATCATTCTGCAGCCCCCCAGCCTGATATATATATGTGTGTGTATGACTATATACTTACACCAGCTGTAAAAATTTGAATGTAGATAGTTGGGCAGGCACCATTGTGAACTGATTACCATCCAGGTATCTGCAATGGGAAAATCATAATTATTTAGTATTCACTTAACAGAGTGCAAATACACCTTATTACATTACATATAACCATGATAAGATTATTAACCGAGTTCAGTGCAAACATAGCACAGGTGCATGCTAAGCACCCAAGTCCCCATGTGTTTCTGATAACGTAGCTATACATTTGACTGCCAACTCACATCCTGTCCCCATAGGATTTTTTTGTATACATGAATAGGTTTCTTTTAATTCCTGATTTTGAAGATATATGGATATGGCGCAAGAACCGTTTCCTTTTCTATAGAGAAAACAGATCTGCCATCTATGTAACTCCATTATAAGTCTTCTGTGAACAATTTCTGTGTTCATTTAAGCACACTACTGAAGCTCTGGCACAAACAATCTGAGGCATTGACAGGGAACAAGTATACATATCAGGAACATTTTACAAAAATCAGAAGTTAATCACTTATAGATTTACACTGCATAAAAATATATTGTAACAAAGAAATATCTACTCCTACCTCTATTAATATTACCCCATCTACCACCAATCTGCTCTGGTTGGTAGATGGTTGAAGGGTTGTGATTCAAGGTGGTAGATTTATGAGGGCCACTGACCACCAGTAATGGGTGGTGGGTAAGAGGTTTAAAAATGCCACTGACCATCAATGATTATGGATTTGTTTTTGGGGTGGGGTTAAATCATAAAGCACTACTGAGCATGAATAATTGTTGTACTGTTTTTGGTTTATTCATGACATCCAGTTATTGCACACAATGTAATTTTAGTACAATGCATTTCATCTTTTGGGAGGTTTTATTACCCTAATAACGGAAGACTAGCTGCAGTGGGCAACTTTTAAAGGTTAAAGGAGAACTATAAAGAATAATACCACCAAAAGAAAGCTCTGTTTATAAAATTCATTCAGGTACAGCGTTGCATGACCAGACAATTCTCATTCAAACTATCACAACACTGACAAAGGGCCTGGAAAGGTGTAACGTGCTGGTATTGAGGTGATTTAACAAGTTGGCATCATGTGATATTTTCTTAAGAACTATTCTCTGTTGCTCCACGACTCTTAGTCAGGTTCAATCAATCATTCTGCAACTGTCATTTTCCAGTGCAGGACTTAGTCAGCAAACTTAAGATAAATGATAAATGAAGCAGATAATACGCAACAACAGCAGCATTAAAGAGTACATTGGAACCAGATTTCATATTTCATCCCTCTACATCAGTGTGGAAACCGGGCCCCATGTATGAAGTGTCTGAATGAACTGTAATTTCCTCCTAGCAACCAGTCAGTATCTCCACTTCCTGTTGCTAGAAAATTAAAATGAGAAGCTGAAGGGTTTCTAGGGAATGAAAAAAAAGAGTTGTTCTTTCAGGCACTTCATATAGCAGAATAACTGAAAGGATTTTTGATTGGTTGCTCTGCGTGTATTCACCTGTACTGACAGAAATAGGTAGGTTGCCACTGTCCATGTCCTGCTCAGAATACTAGTTGTGTCGCTGTCTCTGACTTTAATACTAAGTCAACACACCTGGAACAAGCAGGCAGCAAATTAAAAGGGATATTCACAAAAGGGTGAAGAGTTTGAGGAAGGCAGGAGAAGTGAACAATCTAGGACAACATCGCTGAGCTGAAAAGTGAACTGAATTGACAATTTTTCCAGTTCAGCGATGTTGTCTTAGATTGTTCCCTTCTCCTCCATTCTCCAAACCCTTCACCCTTTTGTGAATAAGCCTGTAAGTAACTCCTAATTCCGCATTCTTGTTCTGGGGCCCTGAGTGGATTAGCATGACAGCCAAGCAACTAACATTTACCGAAGAAAAGATCAGCAGTAGCAAGCCTTCATATTTCCGTCAGCAGGGGTTTTATGTACATGACTCCTGGAATAATACTTACAGTTCAGTGACGTTCTTGGGGATACCTTTTGGCAGTGACAATAGGTGTTTGTTGCTGCAACGTACGACTGTATCCAGACAGGTGCATTCCTGAGGACACAGAGGCTGTGGAGCACAGCTCAGCTCCTCCTGACCTGTCAAACGACAATATAGCATTAAATATAGACAGTAAAGTGTGTGTATAGCCAAAAGGTTTAGTTTTTGGAAAAACAAGAGAATGATTAGAATCTCTGTCAAGTTCTTTGTTCCTTGTGATTAGTGTCACCTACATGGAAAGATGTCACTTGAACAAGATGGTTACTCTTCCAATAGAGACACATCTTCTAGTGAGGACACTCTAGTCTCTCATCTTGTAGAGAGTCCCTCTCGTTTTCTGTTGTCCTCCGGGACAGGAAGACCCTACCTGATTGATATTTCCTGGCACTGTGTACCCACAGCTCCCTCTCAATCCCCCATTGGCAGATGAGATATCGCAAGGAGACTGGATTCTGCATTCACATCTAACTGTTCTACTCTGCATGGCCAGTTTATAAATTGTGCTTTTTCCTGTCAGGGCAAAGCAATAGGTTTCTTTTTACCCCCCTCAATCCCAAACAGTATATACTTCCCTTTCCTTTGATCCCCTAGCACTCTGTTGTGCACTGGATACTAGGTACTTCCAGGTATGGAGGAGCATGCAACTCACCTGCGCCAATTAGCACTGTCACATTGGAAGTCGATTGCCCTGTGTAAGCTACAATTCCCAACACTTTCACTCCTGGTGGCTGAATTAATCTGCATTTAATTTAACCTGTTGCTCTGCCTTGCATGGGCAAAACACAGATTCACTTTATGAGGATTTGTAAGGTATTTTAGCAATTAAAATACATTTTTTCATTGAGCAAGACTCCTATAGGAAGCCCTGGACCCACCAGGGAGATTTCATGCTATCTCGAAAGCAATCACTGCTACCGGTAGCTGCAGTTGGCAGTGATCACTAGATCAAACATTTGAGGCAGTGAATATGCAGTGAAATGCCTAGCAGGGTTTAGTGTTTTACACATCACATCTCGGGTACAAGCAATACAAAGCATTGCAGATATTACAAAGCCAGCATTTGCAGTGTCCTTGGACTGTGGTGATTTACAGATTTGTGTCTACAAAAAAAAAACTATGGAAGGTGATACAGAGCAGCTAAAATATCTGACAACAAACCTTCTTCACATCTGAAGTCAGGGAAGGCCACATCTTGCAGTGGTATTTGGCGCAGGAAGTCTGGGTTCTGGCAGCGAGGGTTTCCTGTTACTATCTTCCTTCTCCTCAGCCAATCCCCAAGCCAGGCCAGCTGGCAGTTGCAGTTGAAAGGATTGGCCAGCAAGTTTCTGTAAAGATATAAAGTATTGCATGACAGTATTGTTGGAAAAGAGCCATTTGTTCATACACCGCTAAAACAAGCGATGCATTCTTCCCATGTGCTCATAAAGATTTTAAATGAACATACACCTTATTCTAAAATTACTGCAATTAAATGTAATTACATTTCCATTCGTTGTAGGATGTTACATATGAGACATTAATTTCCATTCTGATCTGATCAGTCTCTGGATCCCCTGCTGAGAGGGAATGAACGCACCTGTGTGAATGGGGCCTTAAGACAAGCCATCCCTGATCTCTCTAGCTGCAAGTACTGTGATGTAATTGATCCTTAGAGATCACGAAAAGAGACTCTAAAGTCAGGTTTCAGTGGGCTGCCAAGGAGAAAGAAGCTGTGACTTCAGTGTCACTGTTGTGAAATTTGAAGCTAAATTTCCCCACAATGCCTATAACTACAGGAGCGAATGAGGACTTGTTTTAAAGTGCTTTTACGGCTTGTTCAGAATATGATAACAATGTAATATGTATAATGTTTGCCAAAGAATCACTATCGCACATTCTGCAGTCTACCTAATATTGCCTAAGGTTCAATTCCAAAAATGGCGCAATGGCAAATAAGGTTTTTTAAGACAAACTATGGCACACAAGAACATCCAACAATGAATCCTCAATGGACTAATCTATGAAAACTCTAGCAAAGAACGGGTCTATGTTGCCCAAGGCAGCTAAGTAGCTAAGTCCATGCCACGTATGATTCTCAATTCCTAACTGTTTGCTCTTCTCTTCTTACCTCCAGCTAACTTCTACTTACAGTGTAGAGAGGGACTGCAGTGTGTCAAAGGCTCCAGGAGTGATTGTGCTGATCTGATTGTCATACAGGGACAAGAGGCGGACGTTCCTGAGGCCGGTGAAGCTGTCATTGTGCACACAGCTGACCCTGTTATTTCTGAGCATCCTGTGAAGCAGAAATTACATGCACAACAATTAGCTTTGTTTTTTTGAATGACCTGGAATGAAAATTGAGAGCGACATCCAGCCCTAACCGGGAAATTAGCCACTGCTTATAATGTTCATTCATGTGCAATACTGTTGTGCAGAAGAGTTTACTCTGAATTTAACACTTAACTGTCCAGGAAGGTATACCTGCCAGATATAACCAGGAGAATACAATTTTCCATTTACAGCATTCCCTTCCATCTATACAATACATGATGCACAAAACTGCAACCTATTTATAAGGTTCTGTGTTGATGAACTTTGGGCTTGTGTCAATGGCATTAGTTTGAGATGCTTCTGAGGTCATTCAGAATTTACTGACAGGTGCATCTGAGCTGCAGTTGATCTCCATCTGGCTTGCATCTGACCTGCTTGAAGCGGGTTGTGCATTCCTATAGACAACTAAGGGAATGCAAAAGCCTGTCAACGCAGGCCTTAATGCTTACACTGAACAAAATATATTTCTCTACTCACAGTGTCCTCAGCCCTTCCAGACCACGGAACATGGCACTACGCACTGACTCCAGGTGATTAGCTGTCAGGTGTAACTCGCTCACTGATGTTGCCCCTTCAAATCCTCCATCCTCAATCTCTGTGATCTTGTTGTTGCTCAAGTTGCTGAAAGATAGTCATGCAAATGTTAGATGGCAGTCTATACTGTTGAGAGCCAGGTAACCACATGAAGTTGTAGTTAAAATAGATGTAATGGTTTTTTTTTATTATCGTCTGTTGCAAGGCCCAGACTCTTCATCTGACCACCAAGGTATTTTATTACTATTATACAGGATTTATATAGCGCCAATAGTTTGCACAGCGCTTTACAATATAGGGAAGACATTACAGTCACAATACAATTTAAGACAAGATGGTAAGGAGGGCCCTGCCCGTGAGGGCTTACAATCTAAAAGGGAGGGGCAAGTGATACATGAGGAGGTAGCTGTGCGGGGGTGATTGTTTGAGAAAGTGATTGTTCAGTGGTTAGGTTGAGGTGGGATAGGCTTCCCTGAAGAGATGAGTCTTAAGGGATCGCCTAAAGGCAGTCAGTGTGGGAGATAGACGGACAGGTTGGGGTAGAGAGTTCCATAGAATGGGAGACACTCTAGTGAAGTATTTGTCGAACATTACTAGTAGAGAGGGTATAGGAAGCTGCTGTGATCTCTCAGTACATAATCATTTCTCTATAAGATCTTCTGGAATACTTTATTGGTAACCAAAACAGGTTGATGATCATTTTGCCCTTTTAAAGGGAAACTGTCAAGAGAAATTCTGATCCCAGGCTGCCACTGCGGATCACGTCTTATGATGCTACATGCGTGTCTGTCTGATCCTGGCATCAATGATTTCTAAATCACGTATATTTAAGTATGATCACTAGCCCCTGACCTCTGCTGCATGCATGATCCAGGTCTGTGACTCAGAATGTATAGAAATCACACAGCTAGAATATTTCTCTCCAAGCTGGTTTCCTTTAGTGAAGTGTTTGTCATTATAAAATTCCAATCCACAAACATTACTGTGCTTTATCATGGACATTCCTTTCTCTGTTTGTTAGAACTATATTTAGTAAAAACTATTGGAAAATAAAATATAACCTGCAGCCAACTCAGCTACCAAAACTTTACCAATGCAACAGGTTTTCAGTGGAAACGTACATGGATGAAACTAATTATTAACAGCAATTATACATAAATACGCCTTGCAGACTGTGACCTGTCAGTTTGAGCCACTTACATCTTCTTGAGGTGCGGAAGTTTCTTGAAGAGACCAGTAGCTTCCAGAGCTGAGATCTCATTATTGTTCAGACGCCTGTATCAGAATACATGATATTGTGTTATTAAATAGTTCTTACATTGGTACATAAAAGCATGTGTACTGTTAAAGTATCACTAAACTCAGGAGTTAAACCTTAAAAATGCATCCAAGTACCCTAACTATTAACAAAAATGTCTCTTTTTTGTGTATTACTCGGCTGTAGATCCTCAAATCATCTTTGAATTGGTGCTGACACTGTCCTTCCTTCTGGAGGGGGGCTACTTTTGTTCCCCATGGTCCCTGTGTGAGTTGCAAAGTAGTCACCGCTCCAAGCTCACTCCTGTGATGGAATACAATCTCACGTTTAGTTTACTGATTTGTATTCAAGTTATAGTCTATCACAGGAGCGAGCTTGGAGCGGTGACTACTTTACAACACACACAGGGACCATGGGGAACAAAAGTAGCCCCCCTCCAGAAGGAAGGACAGTGTCAGCACCAATTCAGAGATGATTGGAGGATCTACAGCCGAGTGATACACAAATAAGATACATTTTTATTAATAGTTGAGGTTCTTGAATGCAGGGACGTCCCGAGGCCTGGTGTCTCCATCGTGCATGCGCGACCGTCTGAATGACGCCTGCCAGCGGCCATCTTGGTGATGGACGCCGGCAGAGAGAGGAGGGGACGTTCACCCGGTGGGATGAAGTATGCCGCCGGGTCCCCTCCTCTCAGATACTGTCGGGCTCTCGGTCCATGGCCGAGTGCCTGACTTTTTAAAGGGGGTGACAGCAAAATAACTGTCAGTCATTTTGCTGTCACCCCTGCAATGGTGACATCCGTGTGTGGTCCGCACCCCCCTTGTGATGCCACTGCTTGAATGTATTTTTAAGATTTAACTCCTGAGTTTAGTGTCACTTTAAATACAGGGCTGCCCCCCTCCCCTCCACCCCCATTTTAAAGTACTCAGAAGCCGATGAAACAATGCATGCAGTTCAAACTAGAGCATGAACAATCGAATCAAAAACACAATATGGTTTTACAATAATGAGGTGATGAAACCACCTAACGGAGCCAATTATCACCTTTAACCAGTTTTTCTCTATGAAGAGCAGATGATATGGAGTTCAGAGGCACCACCGATAATATTGTGCCCCCACCTCCCCCTCTACATAATGCTGACTGACATACAGGAAACTCCTGCTTCTCCATAGGAGTTGAGTTTTATTTGTGTTCCAGAGACCTTAAATTATGACATGTGCGGAGGAAACGCGGGCACACCCAAGAACCAAGATTGAGTGGATGTAAAGATGCAAACAGACATCATAAAATGAAGATTACATTTGCAGACAGGGCCGCGGTCTTTCTGCAGCTGTAAAGGTGTTGTGGCCATTCAGGAACATCTCTGGGGAAGTATTTCTTTCAAAGTAGACACACATTTGAAACAAAAAATAAATATATCATCCTGATCCTGGTTTTATATTATTTTAGACACTTGCATTACAATTGGAGATTTGTGCTCAGGCCAGATAAAAAGTAACAATTGATGCAACCAGTGCCAGTACCTGAGTATAACTTGATCTCAGGCTCTTTCAGCTCCCTATACGGCAGAACTTTGACTGGGAAAGGAGGAAGCCGCACAAGCAGCCAATCGGTTGTTCTGCAGTGCTCCTATGCTAACAATGAGCATGATGATAAGAGGAGAGAGCAGAGTGACTGAGAAATGAGCTAAACATTAAAGTTCTCTTAAGGGTCACCGGGGGACATATACTAACCTCCTTCCGTGACCCAAAGCTCAGTATATTGCAAGCTACAGCTCGCCGTATATTGAGACTGCCGCAGCCAGGAAGGATCCCGACATTACTGTTGAGATCCACCCACCTGTGTGAGTGACAGCGGGCTCTGCCTACCTGGAGGAAGAGCCAGCTTTACCCGCCCCCTCCCCCGTCCGTTCCTCCAGTCAGCGATGGAGGATCAGAGCGGGGAGGGGGGAAATCCTGCGGGGAGCCGTGACTGACAGTCACCGCTGTCTGCAGGGAGATGATCAAGAAGTGAGCGAGTGACGGTATGTGTTCACTCACTTCCCGATCTATTGGGCCGACGTGTGACAGTTTCATTGTCACACGTCGGCTCAAACTATGAGGAGTAATTTTCACTCACCTCATAGTTCTCCTTTAAGCTTTGAAAATGAAACAGAGAATCTGATTGGTTGCCATGCACAGCTGCTCCAGATTTTGTCTGCTCCAGTTTTGATAAATTCCCCTCATTGTATTTATGCAATGGACACACCCCGGCCATGCCCTTGTAAGGTGCCCATTAAGAATTTGTATGCCAAAAATGATTGGCTAAACCCAGAATATTTTTTTTTTCTTCACCATCACTTCTCCTATATATCCTGATATCTATATATCAGACCAAAAAGAGGGACAGCTGAGGAGGAAAGCGGGACAGAAGGATTTGGTTCCAAATGAGGGACAGTTGGGAGGTTTGAAACGTTTTGCTGCTTCTCCCAATCACAGTCTTGGGACAGAAAAAAGATCTAGTTGCATTACGTAACAGCAGTCAGGTCTCCGGGCTGGCTATGGTATACAGCAGAGCTTTGTAAATCTCCGGACTGACTGAACAGAAATGCAAATCCTTTGCTAAAATACATATACAATGACCGATTTATTTATCTGTGTATTTAGCAGTTTGCTTTGCATTTTAACTGTTCGTGTTGTTCTCATATGGTACATGTACTGCAAAAATTCCAGAAACAATGGCTCTAATGCATTTTTTTGCACATTTTTGTGCAAACACTAATACAATAATTCACAGTGAGGTGAGGCATGTGAGCAGTTCATTATTTAAGGTTACACTAAGGTTGTTTTTTTTTCGCATCCTGGCTGGTGTATGTGCTGGGAAACTTTTTGCTGTTGTACTGCATAAAGCCCTTCCATGTGCACCTTGCTTAAAAGCTGGTTATGAGTTGATGAGTGCGTTTGCCATTTGTTTTGCTCAGTTTATTATCTGGACGCCAAGCTGTGAACTATTAATGTCTCATTTTCTCTTAAAGGAGAACTATGGGGTTAAAGTGACATTAAACCCTCAGATTTTTTAACATAAACCAATACTGTAATGTGTGCCTTACTGTAATCCATGGTTGTTTCACGTCTCTTTGCTGCTCTTTCTTTTAAATCCTCATGTCTTCTCATGGTGGGGAAGAACTTCCCTTTGCAGCTGAGTGCCTCTTCCTATAGTGCTGGCTCAGGTTGTGAACCTGACTTTAGGTGTTTTGGGCTTTAGTGGGAAAATATGGATGTGTGGTAAATCCCGCAGCTTCTCATAGAGAAAATGGTTCAAGTAAATTGCTTTTTGCAAAAGATGGCGAGAACGTGTAGGGATGCCAACAAATCACAGACAAGTGAAACTGGAATCGGCAAAGGTCCCATACGTACAGCTCGGCTGTAGACTGAGGGATGCGGTCTGGGATTTTGGTGAGCCTCAGGTTGGAACAATCCACCACATTTGATTCACATCTGCACTTGGGAGGACAGACAACATCGCTGTTGCACTCGCTGTTCAGCTGATAGTCCTCTGTTCCTGTGGCAAGAAACAAGCCAGACAAAAAAAAAGACAATACTGCATTAATGTCTTTTCCAGAGTTGTGTTGTAGAAAGAGACAAAGATTCGGGAGGATCTATAGTTATTTCTAATGTCTTTTCCAGATACACACATGAAAAGTTCCTGTAAATGTAAATGATTTTATCATATTATGTATTCATGGTTTAAAAATGTTTAGCTTACACATTGCTCATAATAAAATATGCAGAGGGGTCAGCTGTATATTTTGGTCATCCACATATAGTGGACACATCCTCTGCAATCCCCAATTATGTCAAATATCCTCAATGTTTTGGGCAGCCAGAAACTGTGTAAGGTTTATTTTTTTCCTAAGTGACACAAGGGACCTCAGGACAATGTCTTTTTCATGGCAAGCAAGAGGTACTTTTTAATACTGCAACAGGGGTAGGCAACCTTGGCACTTCAGCTGTTGCGAAATTACAAGTCCCATGAGGCACTGCAAGGCTAACCGCCTCAGGTATGACATGATTTGTAGTTTTACCACAGCTGGAGTGCTGAGAAAGTTCACATTCAAATGGAAGAAACGCGTCGGTGGTGGACCAAACCCCACGCTCTCCCTCCTCCTACTCGCCAGCAGGCACCAGATTTTATGAATCCACCAATGTGCCATGAAGCCGTTTGCTGAACTTAACATTAATTTGGTGTTGGAATGGAGCCTGGGCAATCCATGACTCTGTAGAAATTGAGGCAGCGTAATTAAAGAGTGCTCACTTCAGCCTTGTGAGTTCATGCAGTGGATGAATCAGCTTCAGCGGTAGGATGGTGAGATACAGAGTGTACATCAGTCTACAGAGAAAAATAAAGTTATACTCGCCCGCTGCTTGGAGCTGGCTTGCTCTTACACCGAACCCTGGAGCCTTTAGCCCCCTCCGCTGCAGCGGTCTAAGATCCTTGAGTAATCACGTTCTATACAAAGTGTGTAGGAGGTAAGGATGGAGAGGGACATTCTATCGCTGCAGCAAAAGAGGAGTGAGGCTGGAGGGAGAGCTGTCTTAGGCTCAGGTGAGTATAACTTTGTTATTTTCTTCCCTACACCAAAATGAGCGCTTAACATTTGCAGGGGGGGAGGGGTTAATAAAAACAGTTTCCCCAGAGTTATACTATAAAAGTATCTTCTATCAGCAGAACAGGGAAACGTTTGCTGCTCCATGTTTTCGAGTTTTATTTGCAGTTCAGAAATGCTCAGTGGTCACACCCAAGAGCCAATATTGAAATACCTGCTTGTGTGAATGTAAGATGCAAACAGACACCATAACAGTGAGATTATATTCACAGGCAGGGTTACAGTTTTACTACAGATGTAAAGGAGTTATGCACACACGGCACATGGATTTGCTTGCACACTAATTCCAGTCATAAAAAAAAAAACTTTAATTCGGTGTACACTGATGTATGCATGTCATAACATAACAGGTAAGACTAACCTGACCCCAACGTAAACATAAGTGTTCATTTCTAAATAGCAGAGAAATATACCCTCAGGGTTTGTTCACACCATGTCCATTGAGTTTTTCTGCACAGCACATGTATGGTGTTAATGGCACATAGAAAAGAACTGGTTTTCATGTGCCCTGTTTATGTCATACATGTGCGGTATTGTGCAGAAATCTCAGCTCAACAGACGTGTTGCGAATAGTGATGGGCTCGGGCGTGTTCGCAACTCCACGTGCCGAGCCCGACAGGAAGCTGACAGCGCTGCAGTGCCAATCACAGGCACGGAGACATTTCCCGATCTCTGCAGCTGCGGAAGGCTGTACGCCCCCCTACGCTCACCTCAACTGCAGGTCCGTAGGGGTGCCGGTTTTCTGGCCGGGACGCATACAGGATGCATTCCGGCAGCGTATGAATACGATCATACGCCGGCACCCCTACGGACTTGCAATTGATGTGAGCGTAGGGGGGCGTACGGCCGCGTAGCCCCATAGAGAAGGACGGGGGCTGCGTACTAATCACACACAGCACCTGTCCTTCCCGGCAGCTGCTTGGTATGGCCCCGCACGCAGCACGGAGCTGTACGTGCAGGCCCATTCGTGTGTGAATGGGGCCTTACTGTTTAGGCTCCTAAAACACAAACAATACTAAGGCCCCTTTCACATGGCCAGTCCGATCGGGTCCGCCTGTCAGTTTTTTGAAAACATGGACGATCGGATGCCCAATTCAAGTCTATGGACAGCCGTGTGTCAGCGGACGTTCTGTTTACACCTGGCTAACCCCGCCTCCAGCCAGGTCCCGGGCACCAGACGTATCAGAGATCTGTTTCGCCCGATCGGGGGTAATCTGATGTAAATGGACACATGGGGTCACATAGACCAACATAGGGTCACATAGACCAACATGGGGTCTGGCAGTTTCTGTTATTTCCTCAATCGCAAGGTGGAGGGGAAAAAAACTGTACGGACATGGATGTCACAGCAGTGACATCCGCTCTATACTGCTGTGATCAGGAGGGGATATGTGCACGGATCCTCTCCTGACCAGCCCATATGAAATTAGCCTAAGGGTGACCATAGGTGTGCAAAAATACATTTTTTTCCCCCTGGCACATGGTTGGGATTTCTTTGCAAAGTGAATTTTCACCATTCACTAAACTAAGGTAAAATTCCCTTGCAAAGTGAACAGCTGATTTGCCTTCAGAAAATCAATCCCATTGAAGGGAATTTATCAAAACTGGTGCAGCCAATCAGCTTCTCTCTTTCATTTTCAAATCTTAACTGAGCAAACTGAAGAGAGAAGCTGATTGGTTGCAATGCACAGCTTGGTTGCCATGCACCGCTGCTACAGTTTTGATAAATTCCCACCCCCATTGTCATTGTCTTTTAATACAGCATTGTAGAATCAAAAACGGACCCACAATTACTAGAAAGTCTTTGATTATCAACCTCCCTGTTGGATGCATTCAAAATGTTATAGACGATTCCAAATGTCTCCAGTTCAGTTCCAAATAATGTACTCCTAATTAAATGCATGGTTCGATGCTTTTTCATCTGCTTCCTAGGATATGCTTCCACATTATTAAGAACTTAATTTAAACTATTTTATTACTTAAAATATAGAACATAAGGAACACTTGATCCTTATGACCTAGATATTTGCTGCTAGCCCTGAGAACTGTCACATGGGAGGAAAGTCCCATGCTTCCCAGTACCCAGAAGCAATGGGTATTGTTGCCCTCTTTGACAAAGGCAGAAAGTGAGTTTCAGGGGTTAAGGGGGTCCTTTGCAAAGACACTTTGCCTTGCATAGCAAAGGTGATATTGTCTCCTTACAACTGTCATAAGAAAACATGGTCATTGTGAAAATGTCTACGAAGGTTCTCATTCATCCGGGTCATGGTATATCTGCAAAAAATAAGTCAAGGCAACTGGACTTGCTGTATTTTTCTTGAAGATGTTTCACTGGTCATCCGACCAGCTTCAGAATTCAGAATGACTTGTACAACAATTCTCTGGGAATTAAAATGGTGAATGTTGCTCCAATCCACATAATCTGTTAGAGTCTAATTATGATTGTAATGTTTTCCTTATATTGTAAAGCACTGCGCAAACTGTTGACGCTATATAAATCCTGTATTATAATAATAAAAAAGGTTTCTTTGTATGGTATGGGAACACAGTATATAAGTACATATCCAGGTACTAGCCATATTTGTTTATTACAAATACAAATTCTGCATCCTGTGTGGCAGTTCTGTACAACGATTATGCTTAGTGCTTCCCTCTATTGGTGGAAGTCTATGGGGGTGATTTACTAACCTAAACACACGCACGCACCAGGTGCGTGTGATTTTCACACAGCAAAGCGTATTTATCAACCAAAAAGTCTCTAAAAGCATATTTCCACTAATGCCATATATGGAAAATCACGCACATGATGCATATATAATGCTGCTTCACAGTTTAGACAAAATTGGTTAGCTCATGCATTTACATTCCTGCATTCATCAACGCAAGCAATACAACATAGAGCTAATTTACACAACATCACCTTGCAATTCATTCTTGGCTTTGCACAACACACCTGCTGGGTGTGTACACACTACAAAGGTGTTTAGATTTCACCCATAGATCATGCTGGGAGGGAACACACTACAGAGGTGTATACATGTTCGTGGTGTGTTTATAAGGTTAGTAAATCAACCCCTATGAGTTAGGTCTGACCTGACCAAAAACAATAGACTCTATCTCAATTATTATGCAGAACTGCTAATCCCGCTCCCAGATATTCACATGATAACCTCTTGAATAATATATAAGTCGGTATATGGCATACAAAATAGAGAACGGCAAACATGTTACTATGTATAAATGTCTAAAAAAAAAACAAAAAAACTTGAACAGTAGTGTAAAAAAACATGTTAAAGTAGAAATGTGTATTGCTGGGCACACACCTTACAACCATCGCAAGGCTTTTGTCTTGCGATGGTTGTAAGGTACTTAAAAAAACGTACGATCTGCCTATCTTGGACAGGCAGATCGTACTTGCGATGATCGCAAGCCACGCCCCCCTGAGGGGCGGGCTTCCGATTACCGCAATGCCGAACGGCAGTGTGCGCTTGTGCACACCGGCCCGTCCGGCTTTTATCTTACGAACATGCTACACACGATGTTCGGCGGGTTTTCGAACATGTTCGTAAGTTTAAAGTCGTGCGACCTTACAGTAGTAGAGGTCGCACGGCTTCCACACACCTTACGATAATCGTACGATCGCGGGATTTCCCATGATTATCGTACGATTATCATAAGGTGTGTGGGCACCCTATGACTCTGGTGTCTTTCAGGGCTGCATGGATCACAAGACTTATAAACATTTTACAAGTAGGTACATCAACTGCATATTTTAGTTATTTCAGCTTTAAAGAGCAATATCATCAAAGTAAAAAAAAAATACCTGAACATCTGAACTTTTTGCTTTTAATTTGCCCAATGCGTTTGTTGGCAAGTCGGCGAGGGCTGGCACACCGGGCCCCGCTCGTCTCTATAGGATTTGTTCTCAGAAAGTCTGCCAGCCACTTCAGGTTACAGTCACAGATGAAAGGGTTTTGAGCTAAATGCCTGAATAAAGGACAAATCACAATTTTAGCTGCACAAGGTTACTCAACAGGTGGCACATCCAACAGCTTATCTGCCGTCGTAATACTCACAAGGTCTGGATGGCACGGAGAGAAGAGAAGGTTCCTTTGGCTAAGCTCTGAATCTTGTTGTCATACAGTGACAGCAGAGAGAGGTTCTGCAGGTCCTGGAAGGTGTCAGCCCGGATGCAGTTAATTTTGTTGGCATTTAGAAGTCTGAGAGTGAGAAGATGTTCAGTGTAAACCACAAGGATAAAGTTTAAAAGCACCGTCATGATGACTGCATTGATCTGAATTCAGTTCTATAAGCTTCTATTAGCTTAATGTTGGTTCTAAGGTAATCAGTCAATACTTTGTAACACATATTTAATGAATATTCTATAAAGAGACTTCCATACGTGACATTTCAGCTCTGGCTCGGACTTTGAAGCTTATGTAAGGACAGGCTGCTGTCCTTCATTGCTTTTAAAGGACCATGCTCTTATATAATTGTATAACAAATACCCGCAGAATACATTATATGCAACCAATTTCCTTTGCATGGAAAAAATGGCTGATGTGCGGTCCAAAATATACTACAATATACTACATTATGCAAACAGCAGAACTTTGACTGGCCAAGGTACGAATTTCTTTAAGATCCGATAATGATTCAGTATCAACATTTTATTTTACTGATTGTAACTATAAAAATAACTATAAATTATCCTAACTAAACTAAAACATCTTTTGGATTTTGATTGCCACGGATTGCTTGATGTACGCTAATGATTCTGAGGCATTTTGAGTGTGGTGCTTCTTCAAGGGTTGGCTGGGTGCTTGGGTACCCTATGTGCATAATTCATGACAAATAACCTTATTATTCCAACATCAACATTTTATGGACATTAAAATATAAGGTGTTTTGATATCTATTTTTAAGGTCAAGACCTACTCAATATATACATTCACCCTAGACCACTGGCGGAACTACCAGGGTCACAACGGTCACAATTGCGACTGGGCCCTGGCGTTCTGCCTGTTGGGGGGGCCCAGCGAGGGAGAAGGTTCTAGTCGGGGGGGGGGGGCCCTGAAGGTTCTAGTTACGCCAATGCCCTAGACTATTGACACCTAAAGCTGTCTAACTCCAAGAGCATAGCATCACCTTCCATCTCATTGTCACACACTCCCCATCCCCAATTCCTGCTACAGTTTTAGGATCCACTGGAGGAGTGGTTTCATGGTTTAAATGTGTCGCATTCATGACACATTTATGACATCATGACACAGTGAGGCATACTACCTTCTTAATTTAAACCACTCCACCAGTGGAGAAGACATCTCTGACCAGAAATCAGAGAGAGATGTAAGAGCTTTGGTGTCCAAATCTTTTAGCAGCTTACTTTTAGAGGAATGGATTAATGATCAGCTGGACTGAATGCAGCCATTCAGGTACAGTATCCTCCCTGTACACTTAAAAGTACAGCCAGGGATGCACATAACTCTGGTGGACAACCAATTCTCTAAAGCCTTGGTTCTCAACTAGTGGGTCGTGACCCAAAAGTGGGTCGCGCACCTGTGTTCAGTGGGTCGCCGCATGTCTTCCACTTTTCTAGGTGAGAGGCTCCTCAGCCCCTTCCTAGCGCTGCACTGACAGTTCTCGCTCCAAGCAACCATTCAGTATATGCTGCCTGGCCCTGAGTGTCAGCTTGAGGTGGAATGGGATGGAGCTATGGACGCGAGGGAGCTCCATCCATACATGCATTGCTTACAGCTCCCTCACATGTCCTGTAGAGGTGCCTGGACCGGAGTGACGTCACATTCTGGCTCCCGGCACCTCTACAGGGCGTGCAAGGGAGCTGTACAAGTAATACACATATCACAGGACAGCAACCCACACTGGAGGATACACTGCATTTATCGTAAAGTAGGGAGATTGGGTGGATCTTTAAAAAAAAGAAAACATTTTCTTTTGGAGTGTGTATGTGTGTGAGAATGTGTCTTTGGTTGTATGTGTCTGTCAGTGTTTCTGAGGGCCCGCTCACACTAGTACAGTGTGGTAATTGAACAGTCCTGTGCCATTAACACACTGTACCACACAAATGCACCTACTGTGCGTTGCCATTCATTTGAATGGCACCCAAAATGCACCTCCCGCCCACAGTTCAATCCCACTAACCGGAACAGTGCGACTTAATGACCAAATTAAGGACAAATGTGGGTCCTGAGGTTACACAGGTTGAGAACCACTGCTCTAAAGGATCACCTGTATTGATATTTCAAACACAATTGTATAAACATTTCCCTGTGTATAGAACAGGAATAATACATTGTAAACAGAAACATGCAATGGCAATGCTAGTGATCATGCAGGTTGGGATTTTTCTGACCTCCTGTGCATCTCTATGGAGATTATTAGAGATAAGGTGGCCTGACCCGTGTCTGCATTATATGAGCCAAACAATCAGATCCCTTTAGCAGTAAATATATCACTGAAAGCTAAAATGCACAATAAACAGAAAAGCTTTCTGATGAAAAGTAAAAAAAATTCCTGGTTAGAAAGTTTAAAGGAAACAGATCATAAAAGATATATAGAGGCTGCCAATGCTGACGCCTTCTGAAAATGCTAGCTGCCTATCAGTCATGTTCCTCCCACAGCTTCAAAACAGTAAGTCACCGACCCAGAACAAATAAGCAGATCAGATCAGACTTTAAATTTCTGCAAGCTTGTTTTTTGGGTCTGTGACTTGTAAGTATAACAGGCAAAGCAGACAGACAAATAGCATTTTCACAAGCAGGTCAGTCGCAGGCGCCCACATAGTTCTCTCATGACGGGCTTTCTTAAACATAATCCTCCCACCCCCACCATCTAAACACACATGCACAGCAAAGGACACTGGGTAGAAATATGCAAGTGAGATAAGAATAAACCCTTACTTACAGAAGCTGCAATGCATGAAGGCCGCTAAACACACCTTTGGGAAGATCTGTAATTTTGTTGCCATACAAAATCCTGTAGAGTAAAAGAAGAGTTAACATCTTTCCGAATCTAATATACACATTTTAGGCAGTTCATTGTGTTTTTCTTTTATGTATGTAGGTTAGCTTGAGTGGCATCATGGGCAGCCTGCAGCTGTCACTGGGGATACAGTGCCACTCTGAAAGGTCCAGGCATTACTTTTATAAAAGGGACATTAAATATCAATTCAATTATGTTCATATAAAATAGATCCTATCAAAACTAAGCTCTTTCAGATGAAGGAAGATATAGGGGGAAGAAATATATTCCAACACGCATCTGACTTCCTTTCCAGCATCCACATTAGATACTTCAAATGCCACTGGTAAGCCTACAGGTGATATAGATCTATAAGGTTGCACAACAAAAGTTCAACTTTGTGCCAAGTTATTATTGAGGTTTTGTGTTAGAACACTAGGGCGAATTACATGCTGGATTCTGATATTAGTTAGGGAACAGTCATTTACCATTCCTGGCTAAGTATCATAACTGCACAAGTACCAAGACCCTTTAAACTAAAGCACACGCAAGACAGCAACTGCAAACAACAGGGCTCCACTCCAGACAGACTGCAAGCAAACCTGTATTTCCCCATCCAGCTCTTACTTTCCAAGTCTGATTCCTAACACCTTCACCCTGTAATGTGCTCTCTCTACATATCCTTCTCACAACAGTGTTCCTTCTCCCTAAACTCTCTTTCACATAACAGTGTATATATATACACCGATACTAGTATTTGTACTCATAAAAATGCCCCGATTCCTAAGGCCGATACCACCCCTTTAAATTTTTAAACAGCAGTGGCCGTCCGAGTTCCCACGCATGTAGGGACCTCTGCAGCATGCTGGGGACCTGCAGATAGCTGTCTGTGGCAGTGCCTGTCCGGTTCTTTATCTCCTCCTCCTTGGTGCAGGAACAGTCATGGAGAGCCCCAGGGGCGGAACTACCGGCGGAGTGGCCGTCCCAGGGCTAGAAGCTAGGGGCTCTCACCGCACACACAAGAGGACTGGACCAAGAGATGGATGAAGGTCGGGTGGCCCAGCAGTGGAGATAGTCGGCCAGCCGACAGACGGTCTGGACGTGGAGGAGGCCGGGGCCCAGCATTGATGGTGAGGTGGAGAGCTCGCAGGGCCACTGCAGATGTCCACATCGCCACTGGTGAGATAGACACGCAGCGTGGTGAGAGGAATTCTGCTTTGGGGACATGTATTTGCAGAACATGTCCCCAAAGCCTACCCTACCCTGTCTGCCTTTAGGTGATCCCTAATTATTTACTTATGTATAACATTTGGTTTTGCAATGGTTATGTGTGTTTGGAAGGTTCACAGAATTATTGTTTAGAATCTCAACACTGAAGTCCCTGTCCTGAGAAATATGAGAAGTTAGCATTCAACTTTCCAAATCAGAAACATTGGTTCCGGGATATATTCCTGTATACACTGTTTTCTGGTCTTTAGTTTTTTTGTGCCTCACTCTCCTAATATGAGTCTTTCCCAATGATCAGCGCCATTTACACTGTTTAGAATTGGGACCAATCTACCAAAGACACCTAATAAAAAACTGTTAGCTAATCTGAATATGCATAACTTGCAAATGATGCAATTATTACATCTGTTATTCCCCTAAATGTGGAACATGAAATAGATCTGTTTTCTTGTTAGCTTGTCATTATGCAGCGAGAGGATTTTTTGGGGGAATAATTTTTAAATTCATCTGTTAGCACAAATTCAAGCTCTGTGGACTGGATGCACAAAATATCCGAATTAGAGCGATTTCCATAATGAAGCCATAATTATTTCCCAGAATAAGGAAAACATTAACAAATTATTTAATGGTCATGAGTTCCCATGCTGGTAAATGATAATTACTTTCAATCTGTGATACCTTCTGAATGGTTCAAAACAGACATCAAGGGAAATTCTATTAATATTTGTGTGAACATTCTAGGCACGGGCTATTTATAGCTCTGCTAATTAATGCACCATGTGTGAAGGTGTAAATATACATATTAGAAATAATTTGCAGCTCTTCTGAAGTGGCCATGATAATAATTAGTGATCTTTGCTAACCTAAGCCTACTTTTGCATGTGACACCAATGGACATTTCAGAATATCATGTATAATTGGCTTGACGTCTGTCAATGCTCGGTCTGGGCAAAATCTAACACATGTTTAGCACAGCTCTCCAATGATGTGCTCATTTCCTCATGTTATGTCTGCTAAAACGCTGTAAGTACTGAAAAACGAATGATCCTGCCGGAAATGTAGTCAACTTCTAACTTCCTGTAGTGGGCTGAGAACTCTGAAGTCCCAAGCAGCATTGCCAGCCTCTACTGGAGCACAGTAGAGTAGCACAAAGAACAATGAAGTTGTACGAAGTGCAGTAGCCCATTGCAATGAGTTATTCAAGTGATTTTTAAATGGCTCCTCTTGGTCACTTTACTTTGCATGCCATCAGTGCCCTGTGCGCATCCTTACTCTGATATGTACCAAAAACCCATACTGCTCAAAAGAGATGATGCCAACAGAGTGAAGCTTCTCTTTTGAGTCCAATCACATGCTGAAGGTGGGCCGGACACATGGGCTGTGTTGTGGGGCCTCAGAAATGCTGTAAATCTCAGAACTGGATGGACAAAAAATACAAATCCTTTGACAGGTAAAACAGTTCCCTTAAAAAATATATACATCTATCAGCCATAACATTATGACCACCTAATATTGAGTAGGTCCCCCTTTTGTCACCAAAACAGCCCTGAGCCATCACAATTTGGTCTTTGTCCAAGTCACTCAAATCCCGTCCCTTGCCCATTTTTCTGCTCCCAGCACATTATCTTCAGGGACAAAATGTTCACTTGCTGCCTAATTTATTCCACCCACTTCAAGATGCCACCAGATAATCAATGTCATTCACTTCACCTGTCAGTGGTCATAATGTTATGGCTGATCAGTGTGTGTGTGTGTATGTATGTGTATATGTATATATATATATATATATATATATATATATATATATATATATATATAAAATC
>NW_017307149.1:302161-314882 GCF_000935625.1 Nanorana parkeri
TATATATATATATATATAAAATCTGTGTATTTATCTGTTTTGTCTGGAGTTTAACTTTAGATTCCTGCTGTAGAGCGCTCTGTGCTATAGCGCAGGAAGGCAAGCACTATAAGCTTTCAGTGCATTACATTGCAGCATGTGAAATTAATTGAACGTATCAATTTTTCAATAACGTTAATAATCAGCTTTAGCACAAGTCTTCACTTACACTGTAGCAGTAATAAAGCAGTCCTATTACCGCCAATCAAGATAAGGCACTTCTTCAAACATATTAAATATATTTCACAGGTTGGTAAATCACGCAGCATTTTTGTGGACTTTTTAATTACGTCTTCTCTGCATGACGTTCTAATTAACATGAAAGGGAGAAGCTGCCGAATCTCATCAATTTCCAGCCCACAGAAAGCGAGCCGCATTAAAATTCACATTTTCCGGTGCAGCCATCCCAAACATCATGGTATTAAAGGGCCTCTCCTGAGTAAATGGCTTTATGCCGTCACTGCATGATAGGAGATATTTATTTTCCCAGTGCAAAATGCTCCACATTTAATACTAGCCATAATGTAATTCTGAAATAGAAATTACATTAAAATCTGCATTACATAAGGGAGAGAGTCTGCGGGCGGGCAACATGAGATCATGCATTCCAGATATGCCTGGCCCAGTAATTTAATTTGATTTGGTAGCCCCTTTCTAAATTCGACTTACAGGGAATTAAGTGAGCGGAGGCCGTGGAAAGCATCGGGGGCAATCTCCGAGATCTGGTTGTTGCTGAGGTCTCTGGAAAACAATAATGAAGAAAACAAGATAAAATTCAGGTAGCAAATAAACTTGGTCGTGTATGAGCTGGTGACCTTACAATGAGCTCCTGTCCAAGCTGTGTACCCAAGAGAAGATATCACAGTAAATACTACTACTGGCAGCCATACCTTATACTGTATAAAATAAGGCTACATACAGACATAATTTACTTATACTTACACACATAATTTACTTATATTTACAGCATAATTTAACCTTTAATAGAATAAAATCAAAATGTGTTACTTGATGGTCCTCTAAAGGTTGTGTCACTGTTTTTTTTTTTCTTTAAACACGTTTACATTTTTTTAAATGACGTGCACCTTACAGGTTTTTCCCATTTCATTCTGCATTAATATCCCAGCAGTGGGTGGAAGTGGCCTCTACAGCTATCCACAGAGGAGGATGGGCAGCTGCAGAAGCATTTTGTTTTTTTATCCTACCCAAGTCACACTGACAGTAACATGGATACTCCTATCTAAACCACATTGATACTCAGGGCTGCATTTACTCTCTCTGCTGCCCCAAGGCCAGGTTCCTCAATGCGCCCCCCTTCCCACCACACTCCCTCCCCCCATGGAGAATGGCAGACCTGAAGGCTGTATACAAGTGATCTCGTCGACATCGCCAGAATCACTTGTACCAAACAAGAGGTGGCTTCACCGCTGTACATTTAGCTCTGCTTGCCCAAAGCAGGTCTAAATGTAGAAAAAAACTACCCGCCCGGTGCCCGGAACTGCATGTCCTGGGCATCGGGAGATAGGAATTCCACACCCCTGCTGCCCCTCTACTCCCTGCTGCCCCGAGGCCGGGCTTTGATTGGCCTTGTGGGAAATCCGGCCCTGTTGATACTAACACTAACAATGACCTAGGTCAGGCCCTGATCTAATGATTTTATATTTGTTTATTTTTAACAAATACCTTTTTTTCGTAAAATGTTTCTCCTCTAGTGAGAGATACAATGGATTTATCAAAACTGGAGCAGTTGTGCATGGCAACCAATCAGCTTCTCTCTTTCATTTTCAAATCTTAACTGAACAAACTAAAGAGAGAAGCTGATTGGTTGCAATGGGCAACTGCTCCAGTTTTTGTCTGCTCCAGTTTTGATGCATCCCCCCAATGTATCTCTTTCTCCTCAACGTGGAGAAAGAGATAGGGAGGGTTCTACAGCTAGTGATCACTGTCATAGCCAATCACAGACTATCACATTGATCATGTGATTGGGAATCGGTTGTCCAAGCTCTTTGGTACGAGATCCAGAGATGCCGGTGACCGTTGAGTCTCCATGCTGGAGGCATGCTATGGAGCATGCTTTTCAGCACAGACACAAGTACTCATATATGCGGCCCCACACAAAAAAGCCCAGCTCCGTGAGGCCACATATGTGTATAGTACACTCGGCGGGGAGGGGGTTAAAAGGGCAAATTTATAAAACAGTGACTGTAAGCTCTCACAAGCAGGGCTCTCTTAACCCTCCTGTGTTGAATTTGAATTGTAACTCTGCTGTCTCTCTTCATTTTGTAAAGTGCTACTCAAACACTTGGCGCTATATAAATCCTGCATAATACAAATAATAACAATAATGTGACTTCCACCAAACATTCACCAATTGTAAATAACTCTGTAAGTTCAAAACAAATGCACCTTGATGATTATCCTGCAGTGAATGTTTGGTGAATATCAAATAAACTAGTAGATATTTCTAACACATTGCAAATTCTACAACTATTATATCCCGAGCTACAGCTTGCGGTATACTGAGACCGCCGCAGCCGGGACAGATCTAGACAATGCTGTCGAGATTCACCCAGCTGCGTGAGTGACAGCTGGCTCTGCCTATTAGAGGCAGAGCCAGCTGTACCCGCCCCCTCCCCCGTCCGTTCCTCCAGTCAGTGCTGGAGGATCGGAGGGGGGAATCCCTGCAGGGAGCCATGACTGACAGTCGCCGCTCCCTGCTGGGAGATGATCGAGAAGTGAGCGAGAAACGGTATGTGTTCGCTCACTTCGCAATCTATTGAGCCGACGTGTGACAGTTTCATTGTCACACGTCGGCTCGAACTATAAGGATGAGTGATTTTCACTCACCTCATAGTTCTCCTTTAATGTGCAAAATAGAACACCTCAAAATTCAGAGCTCTGTGGTTGCTTGAGAAGGTAAAAAGGCGCCTTCATAATAGTTCTATATCAGATTTACAACTATTACAATTCTGCAAATGTGACATGAAAGAAAAATAAAACAGAAAGTACAATGTTCTCTGCTTTCTTTGCTATGCAGTGAAGTGCTGCCTTTCTTCCCCCTGCACTGAATCAAGAAGAAAAACACAGTAGGTCCTGGGGACATAAGAGTTACAGTACATAAGGAAGAGGAAATGTCTGACCACATTTTTTTTTCTCAGTGAAACATCACCCTTCATAACCCTGTAATTAAGTAGGTATCTAGAATCAGACAAGAAATTGCAGATGAAAAAAAACAAAACAGTATATATAATATATACTTCTATACTGTGAGGATGCAAATCACTCATTGCTTGCCTTCCAGCATTACTCGCTGGCCTTTAGTGATAACACATGGCAGAAAAGTTTGAACGACAGGCAGAAAACTGGCAGGCAAAGCAATTAACTTTGTTCTACCGCTGTCCTCCCTAGAAGAGAAATAAATGGGTGGCTGCTTATGAAAGAGCAGAAAATATATTGGCATGACATTTAAAGAAATAAGTAATTAAGCAGATCTCTGACTCTTTGGGAATGAGTGATTAGAAGTGAAAACCTTGAAACTTTAGCTCAGACATATTCATAATTAGTGAATGAAGGAGCTGATCAGATGGCATTTACAACTGAATGTCCCGGCGCCAACATCGTCCACATTCCAGGGTCGACTTAGGATGCCAATACACAGGCCAAGTGTAGCGAGAGATGCAATCAGTTGAAGCAATGACCAGCATGAGTAAAATATGGCTAGGTAGAGTCAACTAGGGGGTGCGAAGAAGGGATTTTTCAACACTCATTGTCATGCACATAGATTTATTTATTACAGGTATTTATATAGCGCCGACAATTTACGCAGCACTTTACATAGTTGCACATTCACATCAGTCCCTACCCTCAAGGAGCTTACAATCTAAGGTCACTCACATGCTTACATACAGGGCCAACTTAAAGAGGAGCCAATTAACCTACCACAGCATGTCTTTGGAGCGTGGGAGGAAACCGCAGTACCCGGAGGAAAACCACACAAGCACAGGGAAAACAAGCAAACTCTTTGCAGATAGTGACCTGGCCAGGATTCAAACCAGGGACCGCCCAGTGCTGCGAGGCAGAAGCGCTAACCACTACGCCACTGTGCAGCCATAGAGTTTTCTAACTGTTGGTATATCTTTAAACAAATAGATGCCAATCATGTATTTATGTAGAAAGCGTAGCAAAACTTTCACTGTGTGTTTTCATCCTGTTTTTAAAAAAAAATCAGAGAAAGAATGGCAAATGTTAAATTAAACCAATTACTGAGGGTACTCACATCCTGCGCAGTTTCTTATATGGAGAGAAAGCCCCAGGAGGTACAGACTTGATTCCATTCTGCTCCAAGCGTCTGAAGAGAAATTAAATTATGATGAATATAAAATCAGAGCCAGGGTATTATTTTTAAGGCTGCAGATTACAGAACAGGCTACACTTCCACTCATTTTTAAGGGTTAATAATAACTGCAAATCAGAAGCAGCATTGTCTTTTACAAAAACAACAAATCCTAAATGCTATGAGGTTGGAATTCCTAAATATATTGAATGACACCTGAATAGAAGCTAACAGCTTTAAAGAAAACCTATATGTAGTGAAAGCTTAAACATCTGTCTATCTCTGACTTGAATACTTTCTAAGCTTGCAGACCTGGAACATGCAAGCAGCAAGTCAAGTCACAGCAAAGTCAGATCGCCTGCTGTGCACACTTGCCCCAGTGTTATCAATAGTAACCTTCATATTTCACACAGTATGGGTAATGAGGCATCACATATAATGTGCCCACTGGCTATGTGGCTCCAGGAGTTTGTCCAGCCTTGGCTTTCCTAGATGGACCACACTATAAGAAAAGTTGTAGCTTCTTCCATCTAATGAATATAGTCAAAAGGTATATGAAATAAGTATATTTAGATTAATCTAACTGTATGTAACAAATGCTCTATACATAATTGTTGCTCTAGATCAAGCCTTCTTAAACTTTTTCCACGTGCAACCTCTTTTTGGCCAAGGAAATTTTTAGGCGACCCCAGCATCTCTTGCCCCTCTTTCCCTCCCCAGCGTTGGTCGGTGCCTCTCTTCTCCTCTCCCCCCTTAGCGATTAATAAATTCCCCTCCATGTCTCTACGTTATTAATATACTGAACTGCAGACAAATATTTTAAAGTACAGCTTTCCTCTTTTGGACTCTGAGGAGTAGGGATGCACCGATACCCGTATTTCGGTATCGGGTACGAGTACCGATATTTTTTTTTTCAGTATTCGCTGATACCGAATACCAAAAGTCCCATTCAGGAAGTCAGGCGGCATGTAAAGACTCGCCACCCAGCTTCCCGATTAGCAGGGAAGTCGTCCCCATGCTTCTCGCTTCCTGCTCCCTCGTTATGAGCTGACGAGGGAGCATGAAGCCGGCTTCCTGACCAATCAGAAAGCCGAGCGCCACGTCATTACACGACGCCCGGCTTCCTGATTGGCCAGCTTCCGACCAATCAGGAACCCGGGCAGCGCGTCATTACACGCTGCCCGGTTTCCTGATTGGCCGGGCAGCGTGTAATGACCACTTATGACGAGAGAGCATGGAGCCGGCTTCCCGGCTAATCAGGAAGCCGGGCAGCGTGTAATGAAATAAGTATCGGGCTAGGCATCGGAGCATTTGGGCGAGTACGAGTACTCGCCCAAATACTCGGCATCGGCACCGATACTAGTATCGGTATTGGTGCACCCCTACTCAGGAGCATTAGTGGGCAACAGGACCTGTCTAACAAATTGTACTCAGTAACAAAATTACTTTCTTTCAATACTGGTTGTAAGAGAATCAGCAATAAACGTCACATATACGGGGGCTTCCAATTCTTCATGTATGAATAGATAAATCATTTTCACTGTACTTTGCAAAATTGTCATAAGACTGGGCTGAAGCTATCTGCACTAAAAGACTAATTTTGACTCCCAGAATAACCTCAGCGTCTAATCCCATATGCCATAACTGGATTTCTGCTGCATGCGTATATTCCAGGCAAAAAGAGCTGCAGGGGAGAGTAATTTTAGAGATAATAGGCAGGTATTACTCCTAAATGACTAATCTTCGCTTTCATAGCTAATTTCCGATTACCAAGATTGCTTTTACATGAAGAGTTCGGTCACCTTTGAAAGTGCCCTTCTCAAAGCCACAAAGAGACCCCTGGGATTTGTTAATTAATATTTTGCGCTAAGTGTCCCGAGACAGAGATGCACAGAGAAGAGGTGATGTGTCAGCTGTGCCCATGGAGCACAATGACCTGACTCAACACTCCATCAATTACATTTCGGAAATGTCAGCAGGAGCCCGTGTAATGATTTGGTGTTATAATAAAGCGTGTGTAATGTTTTTCAGCTCGGCTGACTCTTCCGGCTGTTGGACCGCAGCTGCGTATTAAGTGAAGTCACTCGAGCCCTGGAGAGGACCGGACAGTGGAGGAGATCAGCTGTAACAGAGAGCCCCGGCAGTAATTACAGAAGGAAATGGGGCCCGTTTTTTCTGCAACACATGGTGAGGTAGGCCTCTGTTCAGCTTCCAGGAGCCTCACGGTCATTTAACTTTACAAGGGATGATGAATCGGTGTCTGTCAAGTGCTTGTGTTGCACAGAGGCATGTCTAGAAAGTGTGTAAAAGGTGGAAAGCAACACCAGCTTACACTGCTAGCGGTATTATACTGGGGGCTCAGACTATTAAGTCATCCATATCAGGCTGATCATATTATGAGTCAAGAAGCTCTGACTGCTGAATGTTAGTAATAGAATTAAATACAGTCATACAAACTGAGAACGAGTCAAGATGACCTTTCTCATATTTCTACCTGTAACATATTTCTTATGCATTTTAAAGTTTCTTTTCCCCATTTATATTTAATGACCCTTTTTCCTTTAGATGATACTTCAGTGTGTTGTGTCCTGGCCCCACTCTATACAATTTTAGTTGTTGCTTTGGGTGATCAATACACACAAGAGCCACTGTGTGCAAGAAAGAAATAAACAGAATCTGAGGAAATGGATACAATCCCACTCTGAATACCTGTCACTGTAGGAGCAACTGAAGTGCATGCATAGCCAAAAATGTGTTTCTAGTTTTGGATACAGTGGGGAAGTGATAAAATCATGTCAGTTTATTTTTTGCTGTCTCTGTCACTTTGGGAAGGTTTCCCTGCACTTCCTGCCCAGAAGATGAAACAGGAAGTGAGAGAAAATATCCACAAAATTAGGGGAATTTCCCTCTTAGAAAGTTGTCACCAACAGATGTCCCCATTTGAAGATTTACCCTTACTTCTTGTTCAGGTGACTACCAGGGACGTGCGGTCAGGGGAGGCAGGTGAGGAAGAGCCTCACCTAGAATCATGTCTGAAGCTGACAGCTTATTCTCCATTCAGATCGGCTTGTTATAGGTTGCACAGCAGGGAAATCCTCCCTGCTGTGTAACCTGTCACGGACGGAGCGCCTCAGCGGTGAGGAGCAAGCGAGGGACAGGGAGACTCCTCCCTGTCTCCTCCCTTCCTCCTTTACAGTAGCTTGGGGACGAGGTACCGCACGTCACTGGTGACTACAGTAAGGTTTTGGATTTCCAATCACTTTTTGCCTCCGTGACAACGGTCATCAGGGTGATTCTACCTAGAAGGGACTCAAACAACGCTACAAGAGGTTGTAATCCTTCCCTACTCCGTCCAAAAAAAAAAAAAAAATGTGGCTATGCATACACATTAAGTAAGGCAATTAATATTTAAGACACAAAACTATGGAAAAAGGTAGAAGACAGATTTGATCTACATTTAAGGCGATGCATTTGTATCCCTAAGATATTCAACTCATGTGTGAAATCCAATGCATAAGTAATAGAGTCAAATTGTTATTTTTATATTTGTAATATCGGTGTTACATTTGTTAGTAAGGAGGCCCACTACTCTTGGCCTAAAGCTCGGGTGTCTGCATAATGGTAAGTGAATACTGAGTGCAGAGATCAACATAACAATCAGGAACAAACAAGGTGCAGTGAACCTTAAAATGGCAACAACATGTACAACAGCTCCAAATCCGTCTGCACACCTTATCAAGGCAAAGAGTAATATAATGCAGTAATGGTTGCTACAAACCACCTTCAACTACATCAGTTTGTGGCTGTTTTTCCTCCTTCTGCACTGATAATGTTATGTTGCACTCTGTTTTTCTTTTAAAACAGCCTCCGATCTTCCCAATCTCTGTGTGTGTGCACTGCTGCCATACTGGAATTTGCTCCATTACGGTCTCCTTGGTAGCATTGCAGTATTTCCACCTCCATTGTTCTTGTCATACAACTGACACTGGGCTCCCATCGTGAAATACTAATTTTCACAATTAAGCTTATGAGTATGCTTCTCTGTTACTGAGAAACTCCGTGATAAAGAAGGGTGATTCTTTCCTCAAACCCTTGTGTTAAGATTCCATATCTTGTGATTGGCCCTTGACTTTTGCTGGCATTCTTGTATTCTGTTGCTATTGCTGTGGTATACTATGTTTGTCTTATGGCATGTCTAAATAATAAATCTGTGTGTTTGGTCTTAATTGCAGTTATTATATACATGACTATATACCAGTTTATGAAAAGGGCTTTACGTTGACTACTACTCTATATTGTTGACTTTGATCAGACTCTTGTATATATGATGCATTCTTTGTCACTGAAACAATGATTACGCAATAACGCATTATCAAATAAACTTTGTCCCTATTCTCTGCTTATGTTTATAGTAACTCTACTAATACTATATAAAGTTGCTATGGGTGCTGGGAACAGCTGTTAGTGGTTTATGGCACCCACTACTGTTTATATTGCAATATATTATTGTTTGCAATTGACACAGTGTACAGACTTACTCATTTTTTATTGATGGCTGTTGTAAAGTGAACCTGTGTGGATATCACTGCGGGAGCTGCCATTGCTGACTGTATTTAAAGGTACAGGTTCTAAGGCTGACCTAAAAATGCATGCAGCCATTGGATTCTGAAAAGTATGGACTCAAGTCCTGCATACGTTTACCATGTCAGCTCCAGAGTCTGCATGTTTATAAATGTAGCCATGGCAGCTATCTGTCAGGATACAGTTATCTGTCAGGATAGAAGTATAGGAGCTGCCATGTACATCTCTGTACATCATCTCTGTATATGAGTATACGAAGTTTATGCTTACTAAGTTTAGGCAGAGCACCAATATGCATATACTGTATGTGTTTATGTTTCGCATTTTTAATTTCTTTAATAAAATATGATATTTTTACACAATTTTAAGTGTCTGTGAAGGTCCTATAATTGCCTAAAAAGCCCTTCATGACTTCCAGCCCTTAGCCTTTTGGCTTCGGAACTGTTTCTTTTGTCCACATATTACTTTATGGGTGTGGCTGTAGGACCTTCCCCTCTTGAATATAATCTTATTACTAAATTCATATTCAAATCAAGGTGTACACTATTAACCTCCCTGGCAGTATTCCCGAGTCTGGCTCGGGGTTAATTTTCAATACCAGGAGCGGTAACCCCGAGCCAGACTCGGGAATGCACAGAAAAGTGTCACTTACCTTGTCCCTGCGAGCCTGCGGCGTCCTCTGCTGTACGCGGCCGGCCGATGCCGGCATCTGACTTTTAGTTTTGTTTTCGGGCGTCACAGCCGGCGGGAAATTCAAAAGTGAAAGTTGCAACGTACACAGAATACACACAATACAATGTAATCTGCTATGATTACACTTATGTATCAAACTATTTCACTTCAATTTTGTCCCTAGAGCTTACTACAGGTGATCCATAAAAAATCAAAATAAGTGCCTTCAGCATTTTCAGTCCTTTAATCTGGATTTGTATTCAGGTTCATTCTATATGGCCTTTCAAAATGTGTCCATAAATTTATCTGGAGTGTAAAGGCATTAATGCAATTTTGTGCAGCCTTTTGCAAGTAAATGGTTAACTAGATAACAGTGCAGAGTAATATAGCACCTGAAGGCCAAGGTCAACCATTTCAGATGATCTATCTCTAAAAAAAATGATATTACTCTGCATTCCTTTACATTTACTTTACTGATTACTTTCCTTTCTTTCGCCTCTTCCATTATAATTCAGTTTTGCAGTGTCTTTGTAGTAATGCTCATTTTAAAGGGAAACTCTGTCAGATTTTTACTGCTGTCTATGCCCCCACTAAGGAGACTGGTCTTGCTTCCTGACCTGTCCCAGTCACCATACGGCAAGTTAGCATAAGTTTTCCAACAGATCCCATTTGGAAAAGAAGCAATACATTTTTTCCCTAAACAAAAGGAACTTTTGGCTGGCATTCCAATATAAATTTTATTTTACTGATTTTCATGGTCGATCTACACAAAAGAGTACCTACTGAAAAAATAGTCACCAGAACAGTAATAGAGGGGAAGTCTTACTATGGGGACACTAGTTTTGGGGACAGCCCTCACTTTGGAGGGATTTCCTCCCATTTCATGATGAGGCTTTGGGACAAGAAGTGAAGGAAAGTCTCCAATAGGAGACAGATGGCAAAAAATACCCTCCTTTATTTTACCCAAAATGAAAAAAAGGGTTTTGTCTTAAGTTCTACTTTAAGTCATGCAGGCAACTAGCATTGTAAAAACGAGGTCAGCAATGGCAGCCTGCATGTCTCCCTCATTTAAAAAGAATTAGGGAAGCTTACATTTCAGTCATAGTTTCCGGCAGGTTTGCTGGTATCGCTGTAAGACCTTTTCCTCTGCAATCAACAATACCATTACTGCAGGTACACATCGCTGGACAGGAGCCAATGGAGAGGCTGCAGATCTGAGTGCTAGATGGATCTGTCTGGCCTGTAAATAAAACAAAATTAGGATCAGGAGTTCAGCAGACAACAAGATCTCTCTGGATAAAACTACCAAGTGCCCCATGCCATGATTCGAAGAACGTCTACAAAAGTTGAAAAACAGGGCTGTAAACTTGAATAAAACATACCTTATTTCTAAATAAAGAGATCAGAATTATTGTGGCAGATCAAGGCATGGGAAGGACAGAGGAAAGTAAGATTTGTATGTATAAATGTCATTCCTGAAGGAGTCATCAGACCCTTAGACGTAGCACGTAAGCTACGCACTGCATAACAGGTGAACTTCCACTTGGCAATAATGCGTGTAACGTGTTCATCAGCTGAGAACAACAGAGGAAATGATCAGTTGAAATATTACTACCCATCTGTTTGCATTTCTAAACTTTGAAATGAAGAGCTGTGATTACTGTCATGTCATTCATTTTCAGACTGCTGAAATCATCTGTAATGTGCACAACTGTACGAGTACATTAACAGAAACGAATACAGCAAAATACACAGTTGAAATGTACGTGCAGGAAAGGTTTTACCTGTATAACAGAATGTAAAGTTACACACTCTCACAATCTACTTACCTGGGCTGTGTTATATGACAATATAACTAGAGAATGATGCCAGCACTATTCAAACCCAGCAGTTTAGCATCCTGCCCAGTCTCCTGCATGCTTTTTTAGTGAGCAATGCCACACTAGTAATGAGAAATCTGAGCCATTTCCTTCTCTAAGGCCTGGTTCACACCTGGGCGTTTTACAGCGCGTTCCTACGCTCTGTAAAACGCTCAACATGTGAAAACAAATGATTGCCTATGGGCATGGTTACCACCTGGGCGTTATACAGCGCGTAGGAACGCGCTGCAAAACGCCCTACGCCCAAAGAAGTACAGGAGCTTCTTTGGGGCGTATTTGCTGAGCCACGGCTGTGTTGGCTGCCTGGTGCCCCTATTGCCAATGGGGCCCTGGCTGCGCCCCATTTCAGCTGTGCCTAGGGCGAGTGCCTCACTCGCCCCATGGTAGCTACAGCCCTGTGGCAACCAATGATGGCAGTGAGCCGCTGACACTGCCATCCAGCGTCCATCACCACCCCGACATGACAAGTTTTCCTTGTCAGCAACTCCCTGCACATTTTATATATAGTTACGTTTTATGACTCAACAAACAATGCTATATGTACGTCTGATGGTGTACTTTATCTTTTTAAACATTTTCCAAATGTGATTTTTAGCTTTCCAAAAAGTATAAATGAATGTTTTTTTTAGGGGGTACTAGAGGTACAGCTCCATAGACTGATAAATATTTGCTAACAGGTATACACTATAATCATGATGAGAATTACTGTTCTAAACCACCAAAAACTAGAGTGTAAAAGTCCCTTCTTTGTGCTATACAAGAAGGACTGGTTCCCATACATTTTCTGGTGGCTTGTACAGTACAAATACCTCTTCTTTGACAAAGGTACAGCACAGATGTATCACTCTACTGCTTTAAAATGAGACGCGTGAGATTTAAAGATAAAAGTGCTCTATAACCTAAAGCAATTTTCTTTTCCAAAGTGTGCCCTGTAACACGGCAAAACCATTTCCATAATTTATCCCAGAATGAAGAAGTCTGTAATGACAGAAGTCGGTTTTCACACACGCCATACAATTTTTAATGCCGAAGCAAAATAACCTCCAGAGCGATTTTCAATTGCAAACAGAAATGTTAGCAAAATAATTTCACTGTTGAATTCTGAAATCCATTTAAGGAAGACGAATGATAATAGAGGGGAATGTGTGCTGGATCAGGGAGATGGCGTTGCTAGGATTTATAAAGCAGACATTACAGCTACTCCTCTCTCAAATCG